>NC_068981.1:93354881-93359344 GCF_001194135.2 Octopus bimaculoides
TATATATAGACTGGCTGAAGGATGGCCAGAAGTTGGGGTAATGGAGTAGAGGTTGAGAAATGGGGGGTGGGTGAAAAGGCAAGTTACGAAAGGCTTATGAGAAAATAAACATGTTTAAGTGTCAACTGTCTTAATTCCTTTGATGAGATCTTCCTAATTGGAATGACAAAATCACATAATTATCCAGAATAAGTTCTTTAAATGATTCAGATAAAACATACTACGAGATTTTATCCAAATGTCCATTGAGTATAATGGCCAGTAATATATGACATATGATGGGATTATTTTCCCTTTTGCGTAGTCGAACACTGTACCGAGTGATTCGGCTGCCGCATCGCTGTAGGTGTAGTAACACGGGTTAACACCTCATTTTAGGTTGTATGCTGCTTGGCGCCATAATCTTAACTTTGACTAGTTGACGGTGAAAGTTTGTTCTGCTCACACAAGTCCTCGCTGTGCCGTCGCTGTTGATTTCTCGACGAATGTGTGATGGTACATGCATCTTTCCAACAGTCAATCACTAACATGGCAACTCCACTATGCATTATGCCATTATACATAAAATCGTGCATTCAGCCGGATAACTCTTCATGGAACAACCATAAAAATGTCAGCAAGTCTTTGCTTGTGTTCTTGCAGACACCTTCCTTTGTACCTTCTATGTCATGAATATTACATGCACACATACACATCACGGATGGACACTCGAAGACTCTATTTCGCTTCACTATTTTAAGTGTCAATTTAATCTGCTGCATTGAACACATTTGTAATATACTGTTAAGAATTGTTAAAACTACAACGACTCAGACTTCTGTTATACATGGCTTCTGATTAATTTGTCCACTCTCTAAACTACTGATCATTCATTCAACTATTACAACACTTCATTCAACAGGAGGTATTGTGGAAAGTATTGTGGGAAGTATTGACCAAGGTCGTCCTTTTTCGGCTCGAGCCGTTATCGTTAACAGACGTGTGTGAGTGAGCTAGCGGGGCTTGGTTGTAGCAGCTACTAAGTAAGGCGCAATGGGTAGGGTGCGAGTATTGGACCAAGTACAGCTAGACAGTCGTCACAACGAGAAGGTAGATGAATCGTGTCTATTTTCCCTCGTACAACAGTTCTTTTTCCAGTCCTTCCAGTTTCACTCAACTAGTAAAATGTCCTTCTTATTCTCCTCCTATCCTCCACTTCTTTACACTTTCTTTAAAAGCTTATCTGTTTCCTTCGACAACGGCAGACACAGGAGCAAAGAAGAAATGCCAGTAATATAATGTCGAATACTTCTAATACGACTTTATTCCATCACCTCACAGCGAACAATTGACGTTTTGCCTGATATGTGAGGAGACATTCTCAACCGAAGCCATGAAGCCTTCGAGCATGAGCAAACATTTCAAGAAGTTGCATCCCAATAAAGCCGATAAAGATGTGAGCTATTTCAAAGATTTGCGAGACAAACGTGACAAGAACAAAACTTTATATGACATGTTTGCCGCTGTGGCACATAACAATGACGATGGCCTATGTGCTTCTTACAACATTGCTGTCCTTATTGCCAAGGCAGGCAAAGCCCATACGATTGGGGAAACTTAGATCGCTCCAGACATTCGTGACGTTATGACAACTGTTTTGAACAAAAATCCTGGGTCTTTTTGGAAAGCTATCTCTTTGAGTAATAATACCGTACAGAGGCATATTGGCGAAATGGCTGGCGAGTCTGAACAAAATCTTTGCAACACGCAGTTTATCTTGCAACTAGTGGAATCAACTTTGCCCAACAACGAATCTCTGCTCTTGGTTTATGTACGATTCATTCAATGCTGGAAACTATACCAAAAACAGCTGTTTACCCGCACCATGGGAACCGATACTAAAGGACACTCTGTATTTCGCACAGTTGAATTTTTGAAGCAGAAAGAAATTCCAATGAAAATCATTCTTGCAGGTGCAACAGACGGTGTGACATTTATGGTTGGGCGGTATCAAAGTTTCATCGCATTTCTCAAGCAAACAAACCTGAACCTTATGGCCATTCACTGCATCATTTTTTGACAACATTTAGTCGCCAAAAACATCACTCCACGTATAAACGCTTCTTTGAGCACCGTGATTGCAGCTGTGAACAAAATCAAAACTCACACATTGAATTCGCGACTTTTCAAACAGTTATGTTCTGAAAATGACGGAGAATTTGAGAGGCTCTTGCTGCACACAAAGATGCGATAGTTTTCTAAAGGAAACTGCCTTGCTCGCCTTTTCTCGCTCTTTAATTGTGTTGTGAATTTCTAGCAGTCGGTAGATTCGTCACTAGCAGAACAACTCGCAGCCATCAAGCCCCGTGTTTCCTACTTGGCTGACATTCTCGCGAAGTTCAACAACCTGAACCTCCAACAGCAAAGTGATGAAACTAACCTCAAAATTCAAGTCCGCCATCTCTGGTTTCATTGCGAAACTGCCCTTTTAACAGCGAAATATTGCACGCAAAGACTTCAGTCAATTTCCAAGCCTTAGAGAACTGGGAGAATGCCCATCTGATGATACATTTCTCCTTTTCACAGAGCATCTCAAGAGGGCTGAAGCTGACATAAAGCTGCATTTTCAGGATTCGTCAGATCTGGAAATTTTACCTTGGATCTTGAACTCTTTTCAGATCACAAATAAAAACATGGACGGGTCCATTAAGAGAGTACTTATTGATTTGCGAAATGATTTTGAATTGAAACCCTTTTTTAAACGGCACGCTTACCAAGAATTTTGGTTGCAGTCCACCTTTCCAGAAGAATTTCATGTATTGTGAGAAAGCTGGTTTTTATTTCCTTTCCAACATAGTATTTAGTTGAAAGAAGTTTTAGTGTTGTGTCCCAGATTCTCAACAAGTCGAGAAATCGCCTGGATATTATGCAGAGAAGAGACCTGCAACGTCGTCTTACATCCACGAAGTCCAATATTGAAGAACATTTGACCAAGCACCAAATTCATCCATCACATTAACTACATGTATGTCCATTCTTATTGGGAAAATGCTATTCAGAACTACGTTTCTATCAACTTTACTAAGATTAGATGACGAAAAATGTCAATGTTACTTTAAGTACCTTCTTATCGCAATAAATATGGTGTCGAACATTCTTTTAGAGAAGGGCGGGGCGATGGATAGGAGAAAGTATTTAAAAAGGGGCAATAGTTTGGAAAGTTTGGGAACCACTGATAGAGAGAGAGGGGGTGAAGAGATGACATTTTGTTGCCCATCGCAATGTTTGAGATCGACTCAAATGATGTTCAATTTCGATATAGTCAGTTCGATTTCTCCAGAAAATATTTGGATACAGCCGTTAGTTCTAAATACTAAACAGGTAGCACAATATTTTCCCTCTTATATACAACGTATAGATCTTTGAAGTAAAGCACAGCAGGATTTATGCAATGAAGGGGCTGGTAATGTCGGGTTATGTAGCTAGCTAATGAGATAAAGTGCAACGTGTGGTGCAAACAGTGGGAGCGGTGTGAGGTAAGCTCGCTTCTATTAAGTAAAGTTTGAAAAATCGAGGATAAGATGTACTTTATATCAACAGAGAGAATATGTTTCGCCTGTGATATTGTGTTCTAAGTATAGCAACGGTAAACTACACATAATACAAGTTTACATATATATGTATGAGAGCGGTAATCTTTTAGGGTCTTAGAGAACTTATATATATAATCTTTGCAGTACATATCACAATCCTGCAAAACGTAAGCAGCGAGCTTGCTCCAGAGAGATTGTCAAACTGAACAACCAAAAGATTCAAGAATGAACAGGCACTGAAAGTGAATGCAAATATGAGCTGCAAAACAAGAACGCAACGAGAATTACTTCGGAGAAACAGGAGCAAAACTATGAAAACTGTGTGAATATGCTCAAAGGGCAAATTACAGTTCCATCGCTTAGAAATACTTCATGCTGTAAACATCTAGACATTTCTGCAAATGGAAAATTTTAAATACTTCCTTTATACAAAATAAATGAAATAAAATGTTCGTCTGCGAGAAGCACAAGAAAACTTCTTATTAAGAATTCTAAATTTGGAACTAAACCGAAAGTATTGAGTCCCATTGCTTGAAACAGCTTCTTCTATACACGTTCACCAAGACTATGTGCATCTTAAAATTTGAAATCGAAAGCTCTCTCACAAAAGACGCATAAAATATGAAAACTTCTTTCTCAAAAATCCGTGATATTCTAATTTTTGACTCATTATATGCTTCTATGTATGCGTGTATGAGTGTGAATGTACGTATATGTATATGTGGATATATCTGCACGTATATATACGTATATATATGCATATACAATTATATATACAAATATATGTGTCCGTATGTATGTATATACATATATACACACACATTTAAGAATTTGTTTTGCAACATTCCTGATATATATATATATATATATATATATATATATATATATATA
>NC_068981.1:93362442-93365703 GCF_001194135.2 Octopus bimaculoides
GTGTGTGTGTGTGTGTGTGTGTGTGTGTGTGTGTGTGTGTGTGTGTGTGCGTGTGTGCGTGTGTGAGTGCTAGGATATATGTTTATATATCGTTACGTGAGTGTGTGTGGGTGCGTGTGCGTGTCCTAGTGTGCATATAAAACGTATTGTCTTGCTCGTCTGTGACTCTGTGCTCCGTAAGTAATTCAGTACCATATGCAAATGAAGCATCAAATCTATTCATACAGCTCTATTGGTGTCTATCTCTACCTAAAATAATTTGTCTACAGCCAACTAACCCTTTCATTATATTCACTACAGTGGCGGCAGCTATGCTGATTGTACCTACCTTTTATACTTTCTGATGAAGTATCAAATATGATTACAACAACGCTTCCTTTCTCATGCAATGTTAACCGCACCAACGATTTAGTGACACTCTGTAATTAACCATTTCCTAGCGATGCTTAACTTACATCCGATCAGTTGTCTCGACACTCTTAGTACAAAGATAATTATTTGCAGATGGCTCTTATAATGCGTTTAATCACAAAATAATTAGTTTCTTAATCAATCGTTTCGTTACTTTTGAAGAAAAAAATGAATTGTCCTTGTGAACTGTAATTATCTTAGCTATTTATTGTCATATTTATGTTCGTTATTCTCAAAGAATAATTAGATAATTTACTTTGAACTTATAACAATTCATCTAAATACTTGTACTTAATGTAGTGTAAATGTTTCATTGTTTTTTGTTTTGTATTGTTTTGTTAAAATCACTAACACCATTTCAAATTAAAATCTTCTGTGATTAGTTTAAAATTTACGCATTCTTTTTTAATATATATGTGAATCAGTAAACTAATTTCGTCCCGCTGATTCATTGAAATGCTATAGAATTTTTTTAATTTCAAGTAAAATATCTGCAAATATAGTTCAAAATTATTTATTGCTTATTATTTTTTGCTTCTGATCTATTTGCAACTCAGGACATTTACTTTACATAGTAACTACAGTCAGGTTTAAGTATATTATTTACAATGGACGGGTAGGTGTCCTCCCCTGGTTTGTTGTTACCACAACGTTTCGGCTGATGTACTCTCCAGGTTTCATCAGGTGTTCTGGAGAAATTTCGAACGCAACCCTTTATTTGACTAATGGGGTACTCTGTTCTCATTCATAAGGTATTTTTTTTCCTCATGTTATCTTTTTCTGTTGTAATTATTTCCCAGGTTCCTGCCTGGGATTGAACTCAGAACCTAATGGTTAGTAGCCCACGTTCTTATCCACTACACTATATGCCCGTTGGTATTCGGGGAAAAAAATCAGCAGCAAAAAAAAAAAACTTTAGAAATGAGAACAGAGTACCCCATTCATCAAATGAATGGTTGGGTTCGAAATTCCACCAGAACACCTGATAAAGCCTGGAGAGTACATCAGCCGAAACATTGTGGTCACAACAAACAAGGTGAGGACACTTATCCATCCATTGTAAATAATATACATAATTCCTCAAAAATATAGATTAGTATTATCAGGTTTAAGGCTGCGGAAACATGTGCCTGTTACGATACATTAATACATATTTTACACAAATGCATTAGCAGTTATACAGCTGAACATAGGATTGCAAACTATGAAGTAATATGTCACATCATACTTGAAGATATTCAACACGATCTAATATTAAAATGTTTTAAGGCGGCGAGCTGGCAGAAACGTTAGCAAACCAGGTAAGATGGTTAGCATCATCTCGTCCGACATTACGTTCTGAGTTCAAATTCTGCCGAGATCGATTTTGCCTTTTATCCCTTTCAGCATCGATAAAATAAGTACCAGTCGAACACACGGGTAGACGTAATCGACTTACTCCCTCCTCCGAAATTGCTGGACGTGTGCCAAAAATTGAAACCAACATTAACATGCTTAAACTTTAAACTAGATTAAATTAACATTTCAGAAAAGATCCATAGTCAGAGTGGGGAGAATTATGCAAGCGCTTTTGTTTTTGAGCACGTCTGTGTGAGTATGTATTTATGGGTGCTTGTAAACTTTTCCCTACTACTTGAACAAGCAAGTGTCGTTAATGTTGTATATTCTAAGTGGTGGAATTCTTCTTCTTATGCAACGATTGAAGCCAAGCTATTAATAGTACTCTGCATTCAAGGATAGCAAAAATTATTGGATTAATTCCTGTTGCTGAAAAAAACGTAAAATGCATATAAGTAATGGGAAAATGCGTTTTTTTTTTTTTTTTGCCTACGGAGAGAAAAATAAAACGCTTCATTCAGATCTGTGATTGAGCCTGGACTCTGGTTCAGAAGTGTTTATTGTTTGTACAATGCATGACCCACATTGTACATATTTTTGTGTTTGAATTCTAATACACAAATAGCATCAAACACCACACACATGCAAACACACACACATAAACACAGAGGGAGAGAGATTCACTAACAGACAGATAGATAGATAGTTAGAGAGAGAGAGAGAGAGAGAGAGAGAGAGAGAGAGAGAGAGAGAGAGAGAGAGAGAGAGAGAGAGAGAGAGAGAGAGAGAGTGAGAGAGATACTTCAATACAAGATATTTTAGCAGCTACTTGAAATTGCACGTAATAACTTATGAGTATATATATATTATATTCCTTTTAATGCAGTAGCTATAACAAGAAATAGCGTCAGTTCAACAATATTACTTATTAATTAGTTTTTAATGCTTTTTTAACTTTCATTTTGTTTCCCAGCAGCACATTAGGCTAAATAAATTATAAAGGAAAAATATAACGGTTAACTAAACAGTTCACTCGAAGTAACTATCAATAAATTGTGACATTTTAATTTATCAGTGATTTATCAGATCCTATTATTCATATGCATTTATTCATCATGTAAATTGCTTCTGTATACAGTAAATTACTTCTGCATTCAGCTTGTCATTAACGAAGTAATAGAGAAAGAGTGATGTCTAGAAAAACAGGTTTTTGTGTTTATTTGCATTTTGTTCGATTCCAATGCTATCTAAATATTATCTAAACAGGGTTATTGACACGATTGTGATAACTTTGCCCTATATGATGTTGCATACTTTACAAAACGCCTGAGAAGATTAATGATACAATCTTCAAACATTAAAATTATCAGTATTCTCGCTAAATGCACACTCAGGCTGGCATCGCCTATACAGAAAATAAATACATATATAGGCTTATATATATATATATATGTGTGTGTGTGTGTGTGTGTGTGTGTGTGTGTGTGTGTGTGTGTGTGTGTGTGTGTGTGT
>NC_068981.1:93365799-93370078 GCF_001194135.2 Octopus bimaculoides
ATATATATATATATATATATATATATATATACACGCACGCACACGCACGCAAATACACACACATATATATTATGGTTAAGAATATTTATTTCTAAGTTTGTTGCGTGTTTTGCTTTCTTTCATTTCCATAAAATAATGGACAGGTGATGCATCAGGTTTAATATCATTAATAGATTTTGATATTCAAATATCTCTCTATGATAGCTGCAAAGTAGTAGATTTTATTCCCGGAGAAGGTTATATTTCTACAGCAAATTAATCCTACATGACGGCCAGAGATCATACTTTTTCCTAACGTAATTATATATGTAATGGTAAAGAAAATAAATTCTAGATCACGATGAAAATACTTGTGGTAGCGGTCTCTCTTCTCTCAAGGGCATTAGCGATGAAATGCAGGCTTGCTTTTAATTATCTTTAAAATTAATATAAACTTCAAAACAGTTTGATAACTTAAAATTCACATGCAAGAAGATATGAACATACAGTATTTCCTGGCATGCAAATCAATATTTTCAGTCCAACATTTATAGTTTATAATGGTAGGTCAACATATGCACCATGAAAACTTTGAAGCACCAAAAATTCCATGTGGAATGCGGCACGATTTGGACAGATAGTGACAATATTTGAATGTTTTTTTATCACATGATCACACTCTCTCCGATGTCGCTTTGTATGCTGGTAAACATGGTATGAGCTGCAAGTAGTTGTTACAAATAACTCCTTTATAATTTAAAAAAGAGGTGCATATATTGAATAATGTAGTATGGGATAACGTATCTGAAATCACAGAATGAACGGATACGAAAACATTTCATCTTAGGTCAGCTAAAAAAAGAAGCGGATCTAAGCATCAGTAATATCAATGGGTTTGACCGGCGAACGAGGGATACGAAAAATGGTTGTTTGACTTCCTGTTAAGCTAGCTTGCATGTATTAGATTTTAATGTAGACGATTCAGCCCGAAAAATATTGGCCAAATCCCTTACTTAGTGTCTTCTACCACTTTTAAAATTATAGGATACTTTAGATATTGTATTACACACAATTCGGCTCAAAAGATAGAATTGTCACAACTGAAATATTTTTTTATTATGGATAAGCATAATGAGACTTAACCTAAAGGTTAACTGCTACAACAAGTTTGAACAAGGTATTTTCGTTTCAAAATATATTTTAGCTTCTATTCCTTCAGAGTTGACGTTCTTATATTGCACTATCACCAATCGTTGTAAGGTAATATTTGTTTTAAAATTGTATCAGCATCATTGTAAAATTGTAAAAGCATCATTTTCTTGTTTATTTCCATGACATGATATGAAAGACATAAACTTCATCTGTCAGTCTTAATTACTTTGTTCAAAGAGGCTACCTCTATGCAGCCGATCTTCCTACAGGAAATGGAAACCGAGTTTTCCTTAAATTATGCTTTACGTGTTACACTTGACAATGCAGCCTGAAGTAAACTATTGTTGAAAAGAAAACAAACCTTGGTCATCGCTTGATTTACCTTTGATGTTATATTTCCATCATCAAAAACGTTATATGATACTCTATTTATATTCTAGTTTTCTTTAATGTCACTATAAATTTAAGCTGAATGTTCATATTTGAATGCACGTATCTATTGAATATCTGATGCCCTTTAACCTAATTCAGGATGATGTAGTTTCAGTAAATTCGGTCTAATACTGTAGTAGAGACTTTGAACGACGTATTTTGAAAGATATGATAAACTATTAAGGGAAGAGAGGGCAGAAAAACTGACATAAATTGTAGAGGATAGATTCAGATAACTTATATTACATATAGCTCTTGATTTGTACGTTCATCATTCAGAATACGTAATTGTAAGGCAATGGTTTCGATTCAGTAAACTACGCACTTGTCCATTTATATCCTATACACTTTGGTAGTCAAGATGCATCAGTATTAGATGATTAATTCAATGATAGATTATATTCACCTTTTTTACAGAGCAATTCATCTGAAATATATATTTCGTTAGTTATTCAGATAATCCATATCATTCCTGATTTTACAAATTGTATGTCACTTCTATGATTTTTCTTGTATTTCTACATTACCTTCTCTTTCACGTATATTCCTCTTTAGATGTTATTATGCTCGAATGTGCAATGTCCTTCTTGACCATCTGAATTATAGCATTTATTTGCTCATGCCGCTTCTAAGACTTTAGTTGTTTTCATTTGAATGCATTTTTATGGGCAAATTTTTAAACATAATGATGTTTGCTTTGATCCTGTGATTTTGCTTCAGATTAGTAAGATTGAGCCGCTTTTATTTCCAGGAATTCTAAGAATTATTTTATATATTTGCATAGCATCTCATCTTCATTTCCAGCTTGTATGAATTGCGAATTCCGATATCCGCTTTTATGAATCGGAATTTCGGCGTCAATTTATATCTTGTTTGACATATGTGCAGGGTAGAAATATTGATTTCGCTAAAGCAATGTTTTTTTATGCTCATAATGTATATATAAGTTTAAGAATATGCATATGCATGTGTGATGATCTATAGATAAGTGCACCCGTTATGTTACACACACACACACATAGACACACAGGCACACACACAAACATATATGGACGTATACAATTATATTTATATGTATGTATGCGTGTGTGTGAGTGTGTGTGTCTGTGCGTGCATAAGTGAGAGTGTGTGTGCGCGTGTATCTATGTATAAAGATAAGAAAGAGAGAGATAAAGAGAGAGATTTGGTAAATGTGCAGATAGAAAGATAAAATGTATGTCTATGCTTCTGAGTTTCTCAGAAAATCACGTTTTCGCATAACGTAAGGGAAACAAGAACAACTATTTATGTGTATAAAATATCATTTCACACTTGAATCACAAAAGGGATTGATTCAATAACAACATTCATGATGTTGCACGTAAAGCCATAAAAATATCTGTCTCTGTGTCTCTCCCTCCCTTCACATATGCGTGCGCGATTGTGTGTGTTTCTGTGTGTGTGTGTGTGTGTGTGTATGTGTGTGTGTCTGTGTGTGTGTGTGCGCGCGCGCGTTTCTGTGTGTATGTGTAAACGGTTAAGATTTTGGTAATATAAGCATAAAACATTTACAAGTGCGACCTAAGAAAAGTGGGTGGTTCACTTTTTCCTATCTTAGGTTAAACTTGTGAATATTTCATATACGCTACATGTGCATTTCTATAATCATGGTCTTTGATCCCACTTAATTTAATGAGAGTAACTGTAAAGAGGGGTGACTAGGTCTCCGCTAACGTTATTTAAAATTCAAGGAAATGTCTGACTAACCTAACAAACAAGAGAAGCACGGGATTGCAAACTAAAAAGTTTAGTTTAACGTCACTTAATGCTTCGTAGGTTCCCTTCCAACACACATGCACCCCGGGTCAACTTTTTTATTTGCCTCCGCTTTGTTGGGCCTATCTATGTCGTCTGAAAAGACAAACTTTCATATCCTAACTACTTTTCTTTCCACATGTCGGACCAGTTCATCTGCACAGTCAGGGGCCTCTTCTATTACCTAAAAAATACCTACCGTATGATGATCTATATGTGAACAAGATTGTTCAAAGATTAATTCATTGGTTTATCGAGTTACATAGCATTCGCTCACTTGTCCTGCATCACAGCATCACAACATTGGATCATTTGTTACTCGCCAACTCTGCTCATCAAGTCAACCATCTCGACAACTTTTCGGTATCGTTTTACTCCATGCTTTTTTTCCGATGTCTTAGTTCAGACGTGAATAGTAACTCATCCTTTGGTGCGGATCACCTCATGCCTGCGACTTAAATAATCGTCGTTCCTACCGCTAACTGTGTTGATAATACACAAACATTAAGAAGTTCTAATTATAATAGCTGTTTCTATACTGACACCCCATTTTTCATAACACAGCACGTGCCGCTAGAACATTTTCAGGAAACTTAAAACAAGCACACATAACATCATCACACACAAACCACCTCAGCATAAAAACCTACATGAGCACACACAGCTTATACATATATATATATACACACACAAAGGCGTACAGATAGTAAGACAAGAACCAAAGCAACGAGGATTATATAACATTAACTACACAAAATGACTTAAAAACTAACAACTGCATAATGGTTATCTGCACTTTTCTATTTTGATCTTTTAATTGGTTTATGAAAAAATATTTTGACAGAGAGAAGAATAAAAGACGTATAAGTGAGTCATAGAAGAAAATGGCTTCGAATGGCATTAGATCTTTGACGTATATATA
>NC_068981.1:93370841-93371704 GCF_001194135.2 Octopus bimaculoides
CAGGCAGACCAAAGCCGTGTGAGTGGATTTGGTAGACGGAAACTGAAAGAAGCCCGTCGTATATATGTATATATATATATATATGTGTGTGTGTGTGTGTGTGTGTGTGTGTGTGTGTGCATGTTTGTGTGTCTGTGTTTGTCCCCCCAACATTGCTTGACAACCGATGCTGGCGTGTTTACGTCCCCGTAACTTAGCGGTTCGGCAAAAGAGACCGATAGAATAAGTACTAGTCTTACAAAGAATAAGTCCTGGGGTCGATTTGCTCGACTAAAGGCGGTGCTCCAGCATGGCCACATTCAAGTGACTGAAACAAGTAACAGAGAGTATATATATATATTTACTAAGAAAAGAATACTACTAATAGTAATACCAGGCAGTGGTTCTCATGGCTTCTGATCTTAATTGATTGGAAGTGTTATCATGTGCGTTGTTTTGTCTTGGTATAAAAGATGGGCTACAGCAAATATTCTGCTTAATACCACAGATTTTCTGGTCAGTTGGTTGACCTTAGCCAGTTGAGCATGTCCCTTGGTGGCTGACGATATGTGCATCTCTGATCACGTGCAGAAGTAGTGAGGGAGCATCATAGCCATGTGTTGAAAGGAGTTCTTTGTGGTTTGAATAATTCACCTTTGGTAACATGGCTGTTTTGCTCAACATCCTTAAACAAACCATATTCAGGGACCTTTTGAGCGGAATGGGCTACTCGACCTGAAGAAAATTCTAACTGGGCCCCACCTGCGAGGTCATGCACTGTTTATCTTGATATGAGATCACCATGTCGCGCACATATGGTTGTGATGCATGTGCCTGGTGTACCCTTATTAGACGGGTAGTCATGATGGGTATATTGGGCTTTG
>NC_068981.1:93371714-93381386 GCF_001194135.2 Octopus bimaculoides
TTAGACGGGTAGTCATGATGGGTATATTGGGCTTTGTATATTTTACCCCAGTGTCACTTTGATGGCATGCGCTGCTCTCTCACTCAATAATAATAATAATAATAATAATAATTATTATTATTATTATTATTATTATTATTATTATTATTATTATTATTATAATAATAATAATAATAATAATAATAATAATAATAATAATAGGTCATGACCCAACAGAAACAGCAACATATGACGAATAATTTTTGTTGCCAAGTGTTGAAACCATGTTTGCAAAAGACTAACTTTTTGCAATCCACAGTTCTCTACATGGATTAATACTATTTTCTACATACATACTTTATCCAGACTGACACTCTAAACATGATAGATCTCTTCCTCTCATAGAACTCGAAAGAAAGAAGACTTATGTCAGTACGGTAAGACAAAGACATGACTTAGGTTCTCAACTGTACTTCAACAAAGAAAACAACTTCACTCTAGATTCGACACGGCTAATTATTAGGCACTTTCTGTATCCCTTCACTACTGAGGACATTATGAAAGCGTTGGTATTTCATTGTTACGATTCTCAATATGCCTTCTAATTCTTTGAGGAAGCCAAGGCCTTAGTGTTTTCATATTCGCATGGAACAGAAAAAAATGATCGCAGAAATATACACCCATATCAAATTTGATAGGCACAAACCATTGTGCAACGGAAGCACCATTCACTAAAGGTTTGTTAATGAGTACAAAAATTACAAGAGGGTCACAGATCAGAAAAATCAAATGTTTCAAATAAAATAATCTTTCTCTACCGTGAACTAACAAACACTCGTTAATATCTATAACAGTGCGAAGGTGGCGAGCAGACAGAGTCGCTAGAACACCAGACAAAATGCTTAGCGGTATTTCGTCTGCCGCTACGTTCTGAGTTCAAATTCCGCCGAGGTCGACTTTGCCTTTCATCCTTTCGGGGTCGATTAAATAAGTACCAGTTACGCACTGGGGTCGATATAATCGACTTAATCCGTTTGTCTGTCCTTGTTTGTCCCCTCTGTGTGTAACCCCTTGTGGGCAGAAAAGAAATAGGTATTTCGCCCGCCATTACGGGCTTCTGTTCAAATTCTTCCTTTCATCTTTTCGGAGTCGATTAAATGATTACCCATTGAATACTAGAGTCGAAGTAATCGACTTATCCTCTCTTCGAAATTGCTGGCCTTGGACACTAATAATGGCGCACACAAACACACACACACACACACACACACACACACACACACACACACACACACACACACATACGAATGTGTGTGGGTGCCTGTGTGTGTGTGTGTGTTTTGTGTGTGCGTGTGTATGCATTTGTATGTATGTACCCCGGCATTCCTACATACGTACAAATGTAATGCATGCGTTGTGTTCTAATTTTATTTCATATATTATTCTTTTTGTTTCTTAAATTTAATATATGCTTTTTTCACTTTCCATTGAATGGTAAAATTCCCAAACCCCTCGACAACTTTTCTCGACGTTATCAGTGTCATATTTCAGATAAAGTGATGCGATGTGTGTACACTTTCATATTATATGACAATAGAATTAGTTCACACATCGGCACCGGACTTTGAATTATTAGCTGTAGCATAGCACTAGTTACCACGAGATGCAATTGCAATGCATTTTATCAAGCAACACAAAGCGAAATTACAAAGAGAAACATTAGCTAACCTTACTCTATCATTCATAGCAATACTCATACCACAAAGCGATACGCATAGCACATCACAACTAAAATAACACACAAATGACATACTTTAATAACAGAAGATATAACTGTAACTGATGCTTTATAAAATCTTATGGTCAAAAATTCGAATCCCTGTGGTGAGAACAACACAGGTCACATTAGTTCTCCCTGCAATAAAGTGATTGAAACAAGTGTTAAAATCATTTCATACAGAAGATAAGATGAAGAAGTTCTAAAAAAAATACTTGGAAACTTGATCCAAAGGGACTGCAAAGAACACCTTTATTGACCATTTGTGATTCTTAAATAAACGAAAAATAAACATGTTAACAAAACCCTCTCTTGAGTCATTTTTATTATCTAACTGTTATATCATTGTCTCAGATATTTTAAGGTGTTATAATTCTCGACTTATTTGGAGTTTAGGTTTCGTTTCCGTTGAAAGGTATGTATTATTCATATTTGCTGAGTAATTCCCCATTAGGAACTAAATTAGATATTTAAATTTAGTGCAAAATGGTTTAGAAAGTAGAATGTGTCACTTTTGAGAAAGTTTACTTAGGAGAAAATTGAAGAGTCTTTTTGTTTTTTTTTGTGTTTCTTTGTTTGTTCTTTTCTTTGTGTTTCTTTGTTTGTTCTTTTCTTTGCAAAACATTAAAACATCAATAGTCTCACGTCAGCGTTCTAAATCTTGCTCCTCATTATTTTGTCTCTAGTGGCAAGGGGTGTCCTGAAAGAATTGTTAGAACGACAGGAAAAATACCTTGACGTATTACTTCAGGCTCTTTACATTGTGTTCCAATCCCATTGAAGATACACAATCCTTTTCATCTTTTCGTGGTCGATAAAGTAATCTACCAGTTAAGTACTAGGATCGATGATATCGACGAACACCTTTCGCGCAAGATTGCTCGTCTTGTTTCTAAGTTTAAAACAATTATTTTCTTCCTTTGTTTGATTCCACACCGATACACTTTCTCCGTGACATTGCTTTTTATTTGAGAAGCATTCGCGACTTTAAATTTTCACATAATCATAGTATTCAAATTTCGTTCATGATGAGTTTATACTTCAAAAAAATCAAATAAACATATTTTTACTAAACTTGCCAAACTAGAATCAAACTATTAGGTAGTTTTCCATGAAATATCGCATTTTTAATTACTTGTTATTTCGGTCATTTAAAAAGTCAATTATGTATACCTTGCATTTAATATTGACTCTTTTTCTTTACCAACAATATCGGTATACAAAATTCGTACCCACGGACGGTAACAACCAAACTAAGTTGAGCGACTTTCTCGTATGAACACAAAAACTGGGTCACTCAACCATGGTTTTGTTGATATTAGAACTGTTCAGAGATGGTTCCAAAGCTCTCGCTCAGGAGACGATAGCCTTGAAAATAAATCGAGGGGTAGGCCAAGATCAGTTATTCGGCATGATGGATTAAATACTTTGGTTGAACAAAATCCGAGAACAAAGGTTCGAATACGTTCATCAGAACTCCAAACATATAGCACAACTGCTTTTGGACACCTCTAAAAAATTGGGAATGTCAAGAAAACGAATAGGTGTGTTCGACATCAACTGAACGAGATTATTAAAAAAAACAGACGCCTCGAAGTGTGGCTTCTATTGCTTTCTCGACTAGAAAAAGACCATTTTTGCGTCAAATCATTACTTATGATGAGAAATGGATACTCTTTGACAACAGAAGGAAGAACAGGAGAGTAATTAGATGCAGGAGAGTCACCTAAATACTACCCACAACCACCATTACACCCTAAAAAGTTAGTGGTCACTGTATGGTGTTCTGTGAAGGGAGTTATTCATTATTCATTTTTGCAACAAGGAGAAACGGTCACAAGAATATCGTATTGCCTGAAAATTGATTGTATGCATGAGAATTTGAAAAGGGAGCAACCCAGACTAGTGATTAGAGATGGCCCAACATTACTCCATGACAATGCACGTCCTCACACTCTTCAAGCTACGGTCCAAAAGTTGCAAAGACTGAATTATGAGATTTTGCAACATCTTCCCAATTCCTCTGATATCTCTCCTACTGATTATCACTTATTTAAGTATTTTGAGCTTTTCATAAGCAATAAAAGATTCTTAAATTGAAGCATTCGGACAGTTTATCACACCAAAAGATGATTTTTTTTTTAAAGATGGAATATTTGACATAGAGAAACGTTGGGAAACGTTATAAATGATCATGGATCATATTTTGATTAAATAAATCAGTTCTCTAACACTTCTGAAACATTTTATTGTTTCCTTTCAAATACATTTCATGTGAAACAACCTAATGAAAGGATTTTCCTGATAATACAATATAAAATTTATCATCTGTGTTAACTAAAACATAAATGCTTGTTCTAACTCCACAGAAATATCCATGTGTAATATATTCATGACCTCAAAATGCATAATTCTGAATATCGTTTCTAACTCATAATTCAATCGACACATAAGAATTTTTTTAAATTATAAATTCCTTTATTTTGTATTCCCAGCAATAAAATAGCATTAAACGTTTTCTTGTGATTCCATATGAGATCATAAAGGATGTTAAGAACCAAGGTAAAATATGTGTTATTCAGTGAACAAAATTAAAACATAGCATTATATGGATTCACCGGAGTCTTTTAAATACTATTTCAAAATAGTAGGAGTAATCTGTCACTATCTGTGATGGGATTCATATCTCTAAAGTAGAACAAGCCATTTATTGATTTTTCTCATGTGTTCTCTAGATAATTCTAACAGAACACATTTGTCCTCAAAGTACATTTACTTTTCTTCCCGGTTATCAGTTATTTAACGCTCAATTTACATGGGAAACTTTTAAAAGAAAATAGGTTTTTCGTTTTTTTTTTCTTTTCTTTTACTTCTTGTTCATGAAATGTTCTTCCATATCAATTATATCCTTACTTGTCTCTTACTTCGCTCGAAATGTTGTTTCGAAATAATAGCTGTTATAGGTTGATTACAAATGCTATCATGTGTTTTTATTTTTATTTTTACATTCTTTGTATTGTAAAAGATGTCAGACTTAACTCTTATTTCAGGGACACAAAGACGATGTAAACGTGGAAGAGGTGGTTTCGGAGAATAAGAGAGGATATTGAGAAATCGATTCATGAGATGATAGGAAACTGTTTCGATTGCAAATGTCATACAATACAGGCGGTCGCGGGAATCAAATGTTAAAAATCTTTAATCACATGTACGTGGAATTGCGAGTGATTGTCTTATATGTATGTGTAGAGTTACGTATAGAGAAAAATAGATTTCAAGACTATATCTTCGAGATTATAACTGTACTCGTGAGCTTCTTGCTAAATGTGATAGTACAGACTTTGTCTTCAGTTTGGCATTTGGCTTCTATAATCGCATGGCTATAATGTACCATATAGCATTACATAACCTATTTCTTGAATAGCTTATATGTGCATCAGATGAATATCATCAATACACCTCTCTATTTTGATATTGTTTTCTTTCCATCAACAAATTGAAATCAGTTGTTTTAAATCTAAGCAACATTCATGTACAAAAATAGTCTTTCTAAAAATATTTAACTGTAGTTCATACAAAACTATTGTTACTATCTTACATTCGGGTACGTCAGATAAAAGCATTGAAGCAATATATGTTATTTTACAATAACATTTGGTATTGTCAGTGCTTTAAGTAGATATTAGCTTGGTTTACATAGAAAAAATTGCAGAAAATGTGCCATATCTGTTCCAATACACTAAGAAGACACGATTTACACTGTTGTCCACAACTTCAACTTCGATACAAAATACGCAGACAGGCAACCGAATTATACGTTATAATAGATGTGACTGTTCATTCTTTCACTGAGAGAAGAAGATATTGGTCATTCATAAGTGTGACAACAATTACCAAAAATAAAATGACAGTGAGCAAAAATCTCGAGAAGTACGTGGAACAAATAGGAGCTGCAATAAGGGGGAAGCACTTGCAGAAAACAGCAGTGAAGGGAACCACTTGAAGGTGCTCGAAAAATAAGAGGTGTTACCTTAATTCACTGGTAGTGAACAGCTGACACTGTAGTACATCTCCAGCGTTAGAAGCTGTGCAAAGGCAATAAATAATAATAATAATAATAATAATAATAATAATAATAATAATAATAATAATAATAATAATAATAATATCGAAAAATACCTTAGGCATGAGAACCCAGGTTCGAAATTTCCCCCAAGACACCTGAGGAAGACTGGAGGGTATATCAGCCAAAACGTTTTGTAAACGACAAACAAGATGAGGACAAAGGCTCTTCGCAGTGGAAGAGCCCAACCTCTCCAAAACCGAAGAAAGCACGAATGAATCGAAGCAATGTGAAGACTCTCTTGACCGTTTTCTTCGACTACAAGAGGATTTTTCATCATGAGTATACTCCACCTGGTCAGACAGTAAACAAGGAGTACTACCGTGACGTTTTTGCGACGTTTGAGGGAGGTATTCGTCGAAAAAGGCCACAATAGCATGTGCCTCGTGAACAGCAATTGCACCATGACAACGCACCTGTCCATTCAGCGCATCTTCTGCAGTAATTTTTGGTTAGGCACAGTATTCCCCAGGTTCAATAGCCATCATATTCCCCAGATCTTCACCTTTGCGACTTTTTCCTCTTTCCAAAGATCAAATCCCGCTTGAAAGGAAGAATGCGACGCGGCAGCTATTGATTATCCCGGAAAACGAGTTTCAGGAATGCCTCCATCAATGGATTAAGAGTGTGGCTTCCCAAGGGGACTACTTTCTAGGAGATTAAATGCCGAATTGCTTTGTGTTGTATTTTTGTTTCTATAGCACCAGTGCGGATACTTATTGATAAGACCGTGTGCGCGTGCGTGTGTGTGTGTGTGTGTGTGTGTGCGTAAAATAAGTGAATCGCACTCAGTTAATGTGTGAGTGGCTTTTCCATGACTCATTCGGATGACGTAATATAATTAGTATCTCACAATTAGCGATTTTTGCCTTTCAATACTCTGTACTTGATAAAAGATATACAAATGAAATACCGAAACGAAACAGGCATAATTCGCTTTTTTCTTATTCTAAATGTTTCCCGGCCTTTTACTTATATAACACAATCATTGCTATCACTTATATATATTTAAAAAGTCATCACTATCACAACTACTACTATGGCGGCGAGTTAGTAGAATTGTTAGTTGCTGGACAAAATGCTTGGTGGTGTTTCCTTTGTTTTTTTAAGTTCTGAGTTCAAATTTCACCCACGTTGACTTTGCCTTTCATCCTTTCGGAGTCGATAAAGTAAGTGACATTTGAGCTCTGGGGTCAAAGTAACCGATTTACACCTGCCCCTAAAATTGCTGGCCCTATGCCATAATGTGAAACCAGTAGTAGTAGTAGTAGTAGTAGTAGTAGCGGCAGCAGCAGCGGTAATAGTAGTAGTAGCAGTAGCAGTCGTAGCGGTGGCAGCAGCAACGGTAGTAGTAGTAGTAGTAGTAATAGTAGTAGTAATAGTAGTAGTAGTACTCGTAGCGGCGGCAGCAGCAGCGGTAGTAGTAGTAGTAGTAGTAGTAGTAGTAGCTGTCGTAGCGGCGGCAGCCGCAGCGGTAGTAGTAGTAGTAGTAGTAGTAGTAGTAGTAGTATATGAAACCTTTGAGCCTATTTTGTTCCACATGATGGAAAGTGTCAGCTGTCCATAGCCAGCAGATTAAGGTGACTCATATTTGCTGATCATGCTTCAAGAAACCTGTGGAGATTTTTTATCATTTCATTATATGTAAACCACCTCATTTTATGTGTCTTCGTATTCTCCCCCTCATCCTTCGCCATTGTGGGAAATAAATGCACTCATTATTATTATTGTTATTATTATTATTATTATTATTATTATTATTATTATTATTATTATTATTATTATTATTATTATTCAGTAGTTTCATTTTTATAACGTGCTTTCACTTCACTACCGAGCGCAGCTCTGTGTGCCTTGGGTATGTGCTGTGGTTTGCTTTGATGCTCTTATGGACACTGTATTGAAAGTGTTTTGCGTAGGATGTGTGCAGTGTCCAGTAGTGAAATTTTCTGTATGTTATATATATTTGTAAGTCCTGGTGTTTTTGCTATGTATATGTCTGAATATTTTTTATTATACCTCAGGCACCTACTATGATAGGAATTGTTTCTGTTTTTAGATTCCACATTCGAGTTACCTCTATTTCCAGGTCTTTGTATTTTGAAAGTTTCTCCATTTCTTTTAGGGAAACTTTGTCATCTGCTGGTATTGATACATCAATTAGAAAGCATGTTTTTCGTTAATGATATTTGACAACTATATCTGGTCTATTGGCCTTAATTTCTCTATCTGTGTGTATTGCATATCCCAGAGTATGGTTGCTTTCTCGTTTTCTGCGACCTTTTCTGGCGTGTGTTTATACCATCTTTTTTCTGTTGTTATTCCATAGTGTTGGCATAGTTTCCTGTGTATATAGGTCCCAGCCCTGTCGTGTCTGTGAATATATTCCTTCTTAACCAAGACTGGGCAGCCAGAAATAATATGATTTATTGTTTCTTGTCCATCGCCACATATTCTGCAGTTACTTGTTATGTTTCTTTTCATTATATGTTTTTGGTAATTTCTGGTGAGGAGGCTTTGGTCTTGTGCAGCAATTAAAAATCCTTCAGTCTCTGCTTTGAGTCCTGAGCTTCTCAACCATTGCTGGGATTTTTCTATTTCTTTTGCATTTAGTTTAGCCCAGTATTTACCATGTAAGAGCTTTTCTTGCCATCGTTTTATCATGGGCCATTGCTGTTCTAGTTTTAGTTTGGATTTCATTTATTTTATATCTTTTGTTGTCTCTTCTTCTTCTTCTTCTTCGTATTTATTAGGTAGTATGATTTCTTATTTGTTTTTATGATTTCTTGTTTGTATAGTATGATTTCTTGTTTGTATAGTATGATTTCTTATTTGTATAGTATGATTTCTATTATTATTATTATTATTATTATTATTATTATTATTATTATTATCATTATTATTATTGTTGTTGTTGTTGTTGTTATCATTATTATCATTATTATTGTAATTATTATTGCTGCTGTTATCATTATTATTGCTATTATTATTAATATTATTATTAATATTATTATTATGATTATTATTATTATTATTATTATTATTATTATTATTATTATTATTATTATATGAAAACTCACAGCATATTTTGTTGGGTATGATGGAAAGTGTCGGTTACTTTGACCCCAGAGCCCAAATGTCACTTAGTTTATCGACCCCGAAAGGATGAAAGGCAAAGTCAACGTGGGTGAAATTTGAACTCAGACTAAGGTGACACTTGTTTACAGATCATGTTTCAAGAACGCTGTGAAGAATTCTTGCAGTTCCAAGGAATGCTGACTTTTGTAGGTGTTCTACCTTCATACTTGCCGATCTTTTTTCAGCCATGCTGGTAGTTGACTGCTGATACTCTCAGGCTTGAACTCGACTTTGTATTTTTCGTTTTCGAAAATCGTCAGTTTTCTCCGGAAAATAGCGGTAATTTCCTGTCATTTTCAACCAGAGTGAAGAATAGGGGATATTTCTTCGGCTGGCGAGTGCTATTTTTTGTTAAAAGTCCCACTATTTCCTGGGGGACTTGTCAAATTTATTCCATTTTTTATTCCACGTGGAAAAATATGGAATTTTGCTCAATGGCAGCCACAAATAGTTCTAGGGAGTTTCAGTCATATTTGAGAGAGGGGGCGAGACAGAGGAGTGTCTAGCCACAAAGATGAGAGAGAATGACAGTTCTTCGCCTGTAGCTATTCGTGCATGACATTCAGCAATTTTTTTGATTCAGTAGCCTAGAACTACATCTGGTCCCGGCACCTTCCAGTTGCCATTTTTTTTTTTTTTTTTTTTTTTTTTTTTT
>NC_068981.1:93381502-93383001 GCF_001194135.2 Octopus bimaculoides
TTTTTTTTTACTGATTCCCTTCACTTGTTTAGCTGAAATGACTAGCTCTGATTGTTGTGGACAAATTAGTGCATATTTCAGTTCTTGCAACCAGCCATTCAGCATTCTTCTTGTGCTCCAGGTCTTTGCTCCAGATGTCACTTCAAAAGCCTTGTCTCTCAATGTTTCCTGGTATCAATTTTTCATCTGAACCCCCCTCCATTTATTTCTTTGTAGAATCTCTTCTCATCTACTCTGAATAACATATTCTGCTGGTATCCCGTCATTCTTTGGTTGTAACTTACCATCTTTGCTTTCTTTACATCGAGGTGCTGTTTCAGTTCCTCCATTACCACTTTCAGGCCCTTTCTTTCAATATCATATTTCCTGTTCAGTGCCCTGTATTTTTGTTCGATATTAAGCCCTCCTTTGTCTTTTCGGTCTGACACAGAAATGTCTTTCGAGAGCATATCTAACCCTCGCTTGTATTCTTCTTTTCCACCATGGATCTTTTCTTTTGTCAATCCAATTATATTTCTTTATCTTGACATCAACATCTACATTTTCAGAATTTCATTCATACTTTTCGTTTCTTGTTTCAATTTCCACAGCTCAACATTTTTAAGGTTGCAAATAATGTAGCTATCGTTCTCCTTTAGCCTTGCCTGTATTCTGTCGTTGATTGCTTTGCCCATCTGTCATGTCACCATTAGTTTTATTGTCTTCTTCCAGACCATCTATATGTCTCTCATCGAGCAAGTTATCACTGTTCCTTTTCTGTGGTTTATTAGAGATCTCACCTCTGTTTTCTGCTATGAGGTTACTTTTATGTGTAAGAACTGTATTTACATCGTTTCCTCTGCTGCTGTTTTCCAATACTCGTCTTTTGATAGCTTCGAGTTCTACTTCTGTAAACCAATGATTGTTTCTTATTGCCTTAACTTGATCACATAATCTCTGTTCCGTCAGTAGAAACAGTCCTCTTTCTCTCCATTGATCATACATACGTCGTCGGTATACCCTAATATGAGCACCATTTTCGTCTACAGGGTTGGTCAAATAGCAACACTCCATGATCACAGAATTAACTTGTTTGTTCCATCTACACCGTGTGTGCTGGTCCATTGCTGGATAACGACAGGTTGGAGTCGGACCAGCATCCCTAAGCCTACCTGGTGCAACACTGTCATTATCGAGGGCTTCAGTTTCATTACCACCGTTATTCACAATATTTTGTTTTTTCATTGTCACTCATATGAGGTAACAATTATCAGGTTGCGCAACCAGTGTTTTATCGTGACACCATCAGTAGATGTATCATCAATTAGGACATGAAGAGATTCCAACACCTTCCTTTCATTATTATTATCATCATCACTGGTATTATTTTCATTGTTTACTATTTGTCATTGTTAACATTTCCTCTGATCCGACATGAGTTTTGGCTAATTATCATTAACACTTTTGTGTTAGTACGAGGCTCCGGGTTTTATCCATTAGCGTAGACAATTTGATAGAGC
>NC_068981.1:93383278-93385055 GCF_001194135.2 Octopus bimaculoides
TGTGTCGTTTGCTTTTATTCGATTCGCTTATGTGATTGTGTCCTTGTTTATACATTACTTAATGTTACTTTGAAATATTAAAATGTGTTCGTGTAAAACTAGGGAGTACACGTAATTAATTAGTTTACGTACTTACGTTTTGGGGATGTGTACTTACTCGGATATAGTCCAATATGTACTTACTCGGATATAGTCCAACACTTTTAATGAGTATTACTACTTAAGTGTAGTCCAGCGCTCCGTCAGTGTGGCGAGCGTATTTACACGTGCTGTGCGAGTGACGGAGGTGACACAGAGTTAAAATACGTTGTTTCATGCGGAAAATAGGAATAAATTTTAATGAGTATTACTCAACACTTTATCAGTTTTTTTAGTATTCTTTTGTTGTCTTTATCCCCGATGTTTTTGGATAGATTTCGGAGCGCGATAAGATACTGTTCCGAAATTATTATCATTAATATTATTAGTATTATCATTATTATTATTATTATTATTATTATTATTATTATTATTATAATCATAATCATCATCATCATCATCATCGTCATCATCACCACCACCACCATCACCATAATCATCATTAAGACGGCGATCTGGCAGGATTGTTAGCATGCCGTTGGCATGATTAGCAGTATTTCGCCTGTCCCTTCCTTCTAAGTTCTAGTTCCGGGGATGTTGACCTTACCTTTCATCTTTTCCGGGTTGATAAATTACGTACCAGGTGAGTACTGAGGTCGATGTCATCGACTTATCCCCTCCCCCAAAATTACTGCCCTTGTGACAAAAAATGAAGCCACTATTATTATTATTGTTGTTGTTGTTGTTGTTGTCACCATCATCAACACCAGCATCATTATCCTCATCACCATCATTATAAATACCCATATATATACATACGTTATCATTATTCGTGTGCTTTCAGTTATAACTATAAAACACAGGAATAAAGCAAAACGATTTACATACATAAGAACTACAAAGCTTCGCTTGGTTATGCAGACAAAATCAATCAATAAAAATAATAATTACAGCCACAATACTTATAATTGACTACGAAACCAAGATAATGTTTACAGTCCATATATCAAACAGTTTGAAAGCTAATATCCAACTGTTGTATGAAAAAGTAGCATGTGAAGCGTAGTGCAAATAGAAGCCGTCAACAAATAGCTAATATTTGAGTAAGTTTTACCTAAAATACGCTATTTTAAAAAAGAATGATTGTATCAGATTTTATATAAACTCGAACAAACTCCTGCTGAATCTCGATGATCTGTGATTGTAATTAAATCAAAATCAAAACGCCACAACAAGCAACTGCCTAATGTATATTGAAACAGAGTTTAAAATCTTACAAAAGGAAACAGCGCTAAACATTCGAATTCGATTGGAAATATAACGCATTTTATGGAAAATAATTAACAGCAGGGAAACATGAACGTGGCATATTAAACCAGCCAGACGAGGGAAACCAACAATATCTTCAATTCTGAAACAAAGGGATTATTTATAAATGCAGCTAATATCTTATTTCCTGCGTTTATCACATATGCGTGTAAGTATATGTGCTTGTATGTATGTGTGTGTGTTAAACTATACATAAAAACAATTTAGCATTAATCTGAAGAATTACTCAATAAGTTTTAGTAGTATACATGTTTATTAAACTTTTATACAGCTCGCTCTCTCTCTCTCTTTCTCACCCTTTCTCTCACTCTCTCTCTCTCTCTATACATAAATACCCATATATATATATACATATATATATATATATATA
>NC_068981.1:93385351-93389410 GCF_001194135.2 Octopus bimaculoides
CCCCACGTGGTAAGTTGTAATATATATAAGAAATTAAAAAAATGGAAACTACATACACTTTACATAGTCGTAATATAATTTTTAATATATCGACCGGTTTCGCTTTCGCTATTCATGATATTATGGTTTGCTTATTTGAATATGTATTTTCTTAAGAAGAAATTTTTGTCTATGTTGTGTGTGATGATATTTACGAGTGAATGGCTTCACAAGTAGAAGAATAAGGGGAGGTAATTGGTTATAATTATTGTTGTTGTGGGCAAGGGAGGTAACTGTTCAGCTTTTGGTAAAGGGAAGACTGTGAAATCTGGTTTCACAGTCTTCCCCTTGTACCAGTGCAAAGACACAATCTCTCTACAAGAACGTTTAAATAAAGAAACTTTTTTCATTGAAAAATACAGAACACGTCTAAATATACACGCATAAATACTTTTACTTTTTTACATATTTCAATTCAGGATTACATCAGCTTTTGGTGTGTGTGTGTATGTGTACACATATATATTCCCCTCCTCTTACCGAAAGCTGAACAGTTATCTCCCTTGACCAAAACAACAATAAAAGCTATAACCAATTACCTCCCCCATTCTTCTACTTGT
This sequence comes from Octopus bimaculoides, assembly GCF_001194135.2. Lineage (NCBI taxonomy): Eukaryota > Metazoa > Mollusca > Cephalopoda > Octopoda > Octopodidae > Octopus > Octopus bimaculoides. The sequence continues at coordinate 93,385,951 of NC_068981.1, forward strand.
GAAGCCATTCACTCGTAAATGTCATCACACATAACATGAACAAAAATTTCTTCTCAAGAAAATACATATTCAAATAAGTAAGCCATAATATCATGAATAGCGAAAGCGAAACCGGTCGATATATTAAAAATTTTATTAAAACTATGTAAAGTGTGTGTATTTTCCATTTTTTATTTTTTAAATTTCTTTAATATATATATATATATATATTATATATATATATATATTATATATATATATATATATATGTGCATGTGTGTGTGTGTGTGTGTGTGTGTACTGCACATAAATCCATGTAAACAAACGCCTACATCTGTATATATGCCTATAAACTTAAAAGAGGAAGGATCAATACAACAATATATTAGTTGTTACAATGGTTTCTATACCAGAATTTTTTTCTCTCCACATTCCTCGTTAAGGCTTCCGTGTGAATATAACGGAGTGGCACTTCATTAGATAAAGATTATGCCCCGCCTCGTTGCATGATGTGTAAAATATATATTTTGTGTTGCTTCTACAATGAATACAAAAGTAACAACGATGAAAAGGATAAAAATAATAATCATTATAAAAACACTGATGACAATACCATTTATCTGCGTGTTTGTAAAAAACGTTAGTTCTATTCACATAATAAAATATATGTGTGGTTTTCATAGTTAGTGTTTATAAATGATCCAGCTGAGACAGAACAGTATTTCTTGATATCCACATTAGAACATAAATATTTGAAGCTTACATATATTCGCGCTCGCGTTATGTGTGTAGATATGTCAGTGTGCTTGTACATGTGAGTACGTATGTATGTATGTATGTATGTATGTATGTATGGAAGATGGACGTGCTTAATATATTCATAAAAGATATGAAATGTACTATACTGTTTTACTTTCCCTCCTTATAGACTAAACGTGTTTTGTTTGAGACAGCTGAAGACTAATACTTGACTTCTTTTCTTCTATATAATCCAGCTTATTTTTTATTATATTTACTATGTTTAACCGTATTTTAAACAACAGAAATGAAATAATAGATGCTATAATCTGAGATATGACATCCATAGACAGTCTTTAGTGAAAGAAGTAATATCAAAAGAAATGAGAAACTAATCCCAATTATGCAGACGAATGTATCTTCTGACATATATCAAATTTAATACTCCTCTGTACATGTCACAAAACAGGCATATTATCAACAGAATAACCAATTGCTTTTTCAAAGTTTCTTGCAGTTAAAAGTCTCCTTCAAAGTGTGCCTTTTGTCCGACGAGATATTTTTCCTTCATATATTCTCTATTTCTGGCTTCTTATTAGTAATTTCTCTTTGAAGTAAACTAATTTATGTATTCACCTGCACCCTTGCTTTTTCTGAAAACGTTCTTTTCCTTGTGTCGTTAGAAGAATAATCTATAACTTCAATAACAAAACTGGCAAAATCTGATAACCTTTGTTCGATAAGAACTTTTAGAATTATTGATAAAAGCCAGTCTTGCATGTTTTTATATCTATAAAGAGAAATCTACAATGGAAACTAAATTTATAGCTCTGACGCACTGGTAGCAGTCAGTAAAGCAGAGCAATATATATAGAAAGTGTTAATTTCGATCATGGAGAAGGTCACTTGATTTACCAAGTAATTTCTGAAGTAAAGTGAAAAATAATGGTATTTTATAAATGTTTTCGGTCTTTTCCATCAACATATTTGGCTCCTCTTCACAACAGCAACATCAAAGTACCTGTAACAAGCAGTGCTTACGTTTTAGAATTTCTATTCCGTATTTCATAAACAGAAATCGTATAAAAAGATACAGCGGTGTTTAATGTATGTATATTATTCTGGTGCTAGAACTATTCCAAATTGAAAACATTTTATACAAGAATGAATAAAGCGAAGACCATCCTGTCATTACCATTGAATTAATGATATTTTCCTAAGCAAAATCACGTAAAACTGTCGCCTAAATATCGGTGTTTTCTTGAAAAAATGCTACCAAGCAAATAATTGAAAAGTAGAAATAGTATTACTTTGATGGTCATATATATGAAGTGTACAATGTTTTCTACTATTTTTGTTTAAATCATTTCTTTTCTTTTCCTTTTCCCAAGAGCCTTTTCGATGTAGACTTGATTTTAAGAAACTATTGATTCCAGTGATATTTGACTTTTTCTTGTTAATTCCTATCTCGGATAGCTGGAGTTGTCTGTCTTGTCAAGGCCCATGTGTTGAATTTGTGTAACTAAACATCATTCTGCTTCCAGCAGCAATGTGTAAAGGTTACATATTGATGGAAATAAAATCAATCTACAACATAATCAATGCCTTCTGTACATTTTAAACATTTTATGAGGAATTCTATTGAAACGAAATAAATTCCGGAGGGAGCCGCGTAGTAAGGTGTTTCATCAAATAATTGATAAAATGTGTTTAATTTAGTTTTAACATCTCAAGCTACATTTTCCGTATAGGATATTCCTGAGATTTTCCATCAAAATGTCATAAAAAATCTTTTACTGAAGTATTGATCTCAAATTTCTAAAGTATGTTACCAAGCAGTAATTAGTATCATTATATCATGTGTCAACGATGTGCTAATGTGAGAGCCACAGCTGACCACGAATGTGTGATATCGATCTGCAAACCGAATTAAATCTGTTTTGTGTTCTGTAGATCTCCCGTACTCTTTGTCAGTATGTAACTTACATATTTCAATAGGCTAATCTTCTTTCATATAGAAACGGACCAGGAGGAGCAATAGGTTACTGCTGTAGGAGACAAACTCTGCGTGCAGCTGATAACTATTTTATTAACATGTCACGCTAAATACTGTCTTGAGCAAAAAACTCCGACATACTCACTGAAATGTAGGATAAATTCTAACACATGGCAACCATATTATCTCGTAAATTCGGTAATACAGACTGGCACTAAAAAGCAAAAATCTATAGAAGAATGTCCTGAAGGTATTAGTTCTAGAGATCTCCATCACTATTTATTTATATAATTTATATTGGAATTTGTAAACCACAGAGTTGCTGGTTACAAGATTAAAACATCACTCAAATGATCACTGACTACAGGAGTTGGATTGAACTAGAGGTAATTTTATGGCATTCGCTCAAGACCACACATTTTTAGTCTGTTTACAACATACTACAACTTTAAGGATACATACAATCGCACACGTCTTTGTGTACGTGTATAACATAATATAGATACATACACGCACACACACAATCACGAACGCATTTGCACTCACACGCATGTACATACACACACGCGCGCATACACACATAGATCTTTTATCTTTAACTTGTTTCAATCATTGGACTACAGTCATGCTGGGATTTTTAGTCGCACGATTCGATCCCGGTAGATCTTAAAACCTGGTACCAACAACGATAGTCAGGTGCTCGGTGGACAGACACAAATACAAAGACGCACACATACACCCATATAT
>NC_068981.1:93390073-93403210 GCF_001194135.2 Octopus bimaculoides
ATATATATATATATATATATATATATATATATATATACATATATATATATATACATACATACATATATATATATACATATATATATATGCGCAAATATATATATATACACATACATAATATTGGCCTTCATCATTACATCGGTCGAGTAAGCGTTGACAATCTCTACACGATTACAGTGATGTGCTTCGGTAAACACTCTTAGCACTTGCCACGTGGATACTTTACGAAAGTCGTGGGTGATCTTGTATGCAGAATCATGAGTAATTTACAGAGAAAGTGCCACGTCATCGATGCTCTGTCATCGGTTCCTCAGATCCATCTTTCTTTCGAGTTTGTTGATTTTTTCACGGCAATGGTGTGGGCTGATTGGCATCCTTATCGAGTATTCTTTCCGTTCAGCTAAACTTTTCTTTATTAGTTGTTGATAACTATCCTCTACATCACCAATCTAAACATTCGAAGGCAATATTCTTACGCTAAAAATTATATAAGCAAATTGCTTCATAGTTGCATTTAAAAAGTTGTATTTCCATTTGCTGTCTGTCACGTTGATTCCCTCAATTCATGTACTATGTCGTTTATGATCTAATTTCTACATATTTCACTCGCACCAGGTGGTGAATGCTAATTCTTTTACGGTAGCTTTTCTTTGATTTTTTATTCTAACAAAATCAGCCATACCATTTGTTAAGTTACCAGCACCAAGAGGATGGACGCATTTAAATAAGCTTTTTTTCTGCGGTTTCGAGGGACTAGTGTTTTTGAGGAGCTTAAGTTGATATTTATTTATTTGTTGCTGTTTGTTCCTTCGACATATATCCTGATATCCTAATAGCTGTTTTATTAGGGGGGGGGGGGTCCGCCAGTCTCTCATCTAAAATACAAGGCAATTAATATCCATTGCCAAAATATGCATATCGTTAATTTTCATTAGCCCGCCTTATAAATATATGGTATTTCTCGAATTAGAAATCATGATTAAAATGTTAACTGCTGTAAAGTTTCGTAAGTTTATTTCACACTATATCGTACATACACCCAATATTTAAGTATAGATCATTGCTAAAAACTAGGTGAGCATTCTAGATTTCAAGATTGTTTAGTTGAATGTTACAGAGAAGATTAAACTCTTCCCTAGCTGAGCTGCAAATAATATTCATTTTAAAACTCTCTAGCAACATCTCTACCACCGATACATTTAACAAGTAGATAGCTTTCTATGAGATTAAAGAGATAATTGACACTCTGTCACGTATCTTCAATGAAGACATGGATAGATAGTCAGATCATTAACGACGTAAATGTTGGCAACAGGTGATACTCATTAATGTTTTGCTATATTTGTGTCATATATATTTTTATTTGACAAAGTACACATAACCATAAAGTTTACATCAGATGTTTTAACATGGCTTTCTGTTGAAAACGTAGGTGAATATATTTGCGAAGCTTGTCACTAAAATTGATAATAAATTTAATAACAAATAATTTCGTATTCCTTTTCCTTTTGATTTACGTAGGTTTACAAAAATGCTTTTTATTTGTTTGTTTGTTTTATTTTTCATTTTGCAAGTTATGTTTTCTGCTTGTTTCTGAATTCTGTATCTTAAAAAGAATGAGACGTACATACAAATAAGGTTAACGTTATTATTGACTGCGAAAGATTTCTTTTATTTTTTTCTGAATCTGAAGCTGTCAGTTTATATCTCTAAGTATTGAATCTTCTGTGAACAAAATACCTTATGTTTGTTGTTTAGATGCCATAGAATATTTTAACGTTAATACTTGTGAAATGAAATGCCTAAAAGTGAGTAGAGTAGTGAAATAAGATTATAGACGTAATGTGTCAGTGTAAATCAAAAATCACATTAAAAGCATACAGAAGTTAATTAAATAACAATTTGTGATTGGACCACTAATGCTAAATTAAAATTCTTTATAATAATGTGATCAACATATTGTTGAAAAAAATAAATAATTAAGGGTTATTTCGTACAAGCATGTCATCGTCGATAAACTGAGAACTGTGATGAAGATGAAAATTTATTTTTTCATCGACGAATTTAGATGTTGTCAAGGAACTTGGTTAATTATATCAATGAGCAAGGAAAAATTATATTTTAAAAGATAAAAATAGAATTTAACGTATTTACTCACAGGCATTTGTATGCAATTAATACTCAACTTCACAGACTAATAAAACTCAATATGCTTCATCTCACAGTACTTGGATTTTGTAGCCTGAACTAAGCCATGTCCAAAGTATGGATTTCAGCAAAGGAACTTTCACCTGATTATATATGAGGAAGGAAAAATAACCCGGAAACCTGGTTCTATAGGTTAGAAGTGCATCCTAGAGAGATTTTATCTTATGTTCACTCTATGTATGACTAATAAGTTTATGTGTAATTAAAGAAAATAAATGGCACCTTTACATCTTTAAATGCATACATATAATTAAACGTATGTACATGTGTATGACTATATGAATGCAAGCATGTAGGGATGTCTATTATGAAGCACATGTCCCATTATAGTAATAATCCTCTGGAAGCATTACTATGGCAAAACGCATGCTCTTTCATCAAGAACTAATTTTATATTTGTTAATATTATCATTCTTTCCAGCCGCAAAACTATCTGGACAGAGGTTGATATTAGCTCCAAAAACTTCTTTTTTTTTCACAGACACATACCTCTCAAAAAGAAGATATTAAACTTCTTAAAATGGCATAGACAAGAGGGATTATTCCTGCATCGACTGGGAAGCTTTCTTTTATTCCAGCAGGCTATGAAAGCAACCAGGTTCTCATCCAGGTATATTTTGTCATATATATGGTGTATGGGAAAATGCTTCCTTCTAAATTTTAGGTAAATTTGATATTAGAGAGAGAATTATGCCATATATTTTGTTTACTACGTTTATATTTATGACTTCCGCGGAGCAAAATTTTTCTTGAAATGAGTGTGAGATGCACAATTCTATGAATTAGCAAACTTCAGCAATATCCTACGATGTTCTAGCTGATATGAATAGAAATCACGATCACAAGGTCTTACAGATCGAGAATAATCGTAAAATTTCCAAGATTTCGGAGCGTGTATGATATCTTTGACCGAATCACTAATTTGAATAAAAGCTCTAATGGATTGTAAAGGATGTTTTAGAGATAAAATTATATACGAATAGAAATCTACTAAATCGAATTGCGTAAATTTACAAAATTATTTGTCTATATTAATGACGTATATGATGACAGATAAACAGCATTTTAAAACAGAAGAGAAGAAACCTGTTTAATGCAAAAAACGATGGAACTTTCAATATATGTATCTTTCACAGAACTTTCTCCTATACCGTCTATGTCTTTTGATTCTGGATTAAGAAATGGAATGTGCTAGAGTTGGTTACATTATAGGGGTATTAGTGATATTGCTTGAAATATGTCTATAGTATGTATAGCACTCATTTTTGTACTTATTTTGTATTCTCTATAGAAAATGTGAGTTTGGGTCTTTTCAATTTTGTGCAATCTTTAATTTTGCTTTGTTTTGGTTGATATTTTACAGCTTATACTTTACATATTAAGAACCTTTTCTACTCTAGGCACAAGAGGGAGGGGGTCAGTTGATTACACCGACCCTAGTATGCAACTGGTACTCAATTTATCGACTCCGAAAAAATGAAAGGCAAAGTCGACCTCGGCGGAATTTGAGCTCCGAACACAAAGACAGACGAAATACCGCTAAGCATTTCGCCCGGCGTGCTAACGTGTTTGCCAAGCCTTTTACATCTTAAGAATGCCTTATTCAAAGAGTTCCAGTGAATTGCTATTTATAAAGGAATAAAAATAAACAAAAACTGATCTTCAATCACCAAATATTAATATGGCTTTCAATGTTTCTAGACCATCGTATATTTCCAAAGTATTCATGTGTGCCTAATATTTATTCTTTTCCATCTTAATTAAGTAACCATTCTAGGGTTTCGATGTAAACAGATGCTGTTTCAGACTCCAATTTACAGCTATAAATATAAGTATATTCGCGCACGCACACACACATACACACATACACACACACACACATAGATACACACGCACATACTCACATGCACTCACACACATAGACACACTCGTTCACTCCCTCACATACCAACATACACCCACTCAGAAATATTCACGCATACATATATAACTCTATATTTACATATATATATGTATGTATGCGTGCGTGTGTGTATCTATCTATCTTTATATATATATATATGTGTGTGTATATTTCTTTGTTTCTCTTTCTTTCTTTCTCTCTCTCTCTCTCTCTCTCTCTCTCTCTCTCTCTCTCTCTCTCTCTCTCTCTCTGTCTTCACCACTGCATCTAGGAATGTCATTGAATAGTGAGAAAGCGGGGTCTAAGTGTGACACATAGGAATTAGTTTTCGCATTTATTATATTATTTTATATTACATATATATATAAAGAAGGAGAGAGAAGCAATTGTGCGGATGAACAAATTGGGTTTCATGCACAATATAAGATCATCAGGTAATGAATATTTAAGTATAAATATGTATATATTTATATTAATAGATGCAACTTACTCGGAGAACAACCGATAAAATTAGAGAAGAATATGTAAGGTGCCCAACAGCTGTTTCAGGACCTCTGAGACCCATCGTAATGTCGGCAGATGCAGTTCAGAAAAATATGCAGCCCGTAATAGAAGCAAATAATCATTGGAGGAATCGAGCCTCCGTCATCAGGCTAGAAAATAATCTTACATTTCAGATCATGGTACAGAGAATTTTAAAGGTGGAATCATTTCACCTTTAGATTTCTCTGCATCTTATTTACACACGCACATATATATATAAGTCGAATTTAAGGTTAAAGAACTAAGGTTTAGAAAGTAGGCGTTAAACTCAGTCACCACTTATGTATACTAGGCATCCTCAGTGATACTTTGCATTCATCGTTGGAGCTACATCCAAACATTCCAGGGTGCTCGTAAGGTATATTCTAAAGATTAATAAAGACGGAGTGTAACAAAAAAACATTCTAGATCTCATGTGTGTGTGCGTGTGTGCGTGTCTGTGTATGTGTGCCTGTGTGAGTGTGTGTGTGTGTGCATCCAACAAACCTATATTATGGTTTTATCACGTAATTTTGTTTAAAATTTCACCCATACATTGTTAGTCACTGTTTGTGTCTGTTTTCTCGTACGTCTTAAACTTGTGTTTTTTTACCGTTTTAACTTTTTTGTTTTTTTTCTTAAAGTCTTCTATTTGTAATTATTCAAGTAAAACAATGCGTAATGTTTTCCTTTATTCATGAGACACTTCTTTTTAACATTGACGGAATTTTTATTACTGAATATTGACAAAGGCAAAATATTAACATACCATTTCAATCAGATATTGGGCAATATTGATATCGTGATATTATTATAATGATTATTATAATAATCAATAATGATTATTAGTAGTTTTCAAATTATTTAGATTTCCATTATGTTTCTGGTAAGAATAAACTATATTCTTGGTTGCTAATCTTTTAAAAGATATTTACGGTTGACGTAATGGCTGCATTTGTCGTCGTAGACGAGCCTCATGGTCGCTATAAAATTGAAACGTGATGGAACACATACAACGTTCTCACGAGGCGAGTCATTGATGGCCTACATGAGGTATATATGTTTATAACGTAAAATTCCGATGAATCATATTAGCAACTGTAATTGGATTCTCATTTGAAGAAATTTCAGTTGCATTAAGGTTTTAAAACTCGTTGAAAATTGTATATTCACTTATATAAAAACGCATGGATGTATACACAAATATACATTACATATAAATTTGACTGCGGCCATTCTGGAGCACCGCCTTTAGTCCAACAAATCCTCTCCAGGATTTATTCTTTATAAGCTTAGTACTTATTTTGTCAGTCCTTTTTTGCGAACTACTAAGTTACGGTAACGTAAACAGACCAACATCTGTTGTCGAGCGATGGTGAGTGGGAAAACACAGACATACAAACATATATGTATACATATACAGATAGATAGATAGATAGATAGATAGATAGATAGATAGATAGATAGATAGATAGATAGATATGTGTATGTATATATATATATAAACACGACGGGCTACTCTCAATTTCTGCCTACCAAATCCACTCACAAGGCCTTGGTCGACCCGAAGCTATAGTAGAAGACACTTTCCCAAGGTGACCCCAGTAGGACTGAACCCGGAGCCATGTGGTTGGTAAGTAAGCCACTTGCCACACAACAACTTATGCGCCTATATATACAATTTGTACCGGATGTTTGCAGGATTTTGAATTTTTTTAAACATTTTTTTTTTAATTGTCAGACTATACGGACATAGATATGCCCAAATGCATCAATAGCTTAACATTGATATTTTTTCACCGTTGTTACAATCATCTGAAATGGAACTGTCATGGCGTAATAATTGAACAATTTTGCTCTTCAACTTCAAACAAGGGCGTAAAGCAACTGAAAATACTCGCGATACCAACGAAACCTTTGATGAGGAAATGACCTGTGAGTGGTCAGCTCGAAAATGGTTTAAACGATTTCGCAGTGGAGACATGAGCCTTGAAGATCGTGAGCGTAGTGGACGCCTATCTGTCAGCGATGACAGTCAATTTCTACACGCTAGGAGATAGTCAAAACGACCGAAAATCACAAAAATATTTAAACATTTCAAAGGGAAAGAAAAAAAACTTTTGCTTTATTTTAACGGTTAGACCTATAGGTTTCGAATTTTTTTAGTAAATAAAAGAATTTACTAGGCAAATTCTCTTCAGTAACCAGCCGTCAAAGATTAATGTATAACTATGAGACAAAACACACGTGTCTCCTAGATTATATGTTATAATGTTTTCAAAATCCACTGCTCAGGCGCAGTTTCAGTCGGCAGAAAATGAAAAATGACGAAACGAACTTTGAAATGCTATCAAATACTTGAGTATATATAAAGGGTTGCAAATCTTTACAAATTTTACTACCAGTGGCCTAGCATGTATAAACAAGTCAATAGACAACATATTCAATATAAAATACAAGAGAAATTACCTATAACAGGCAATTTCTACACCCTAGAAGACGGAAACGACCGAAAACCACAAACAATTTTAACATTTCTTTCCCTTTGAAATGTTAAAATTTTTTGTGACTTTTCGTCGTTTTGACTGTATGTATGTATGTGGTGTTAGTATGTGTATATGTGTGTGTGTGTGTGTGTGTGTGCATGTAAATCACAATGTACTGCGTACTATTACCTCCTAAAGATGGAGAACGCAAAATGTTTGTAAAGATTTATTATGTGCATTATAACCTCCAATATCTGACAATGACCAGTGTTTAGCGACCTTCGCATGAACAAGGCGTAAATCATTAATTCTGGAAGCGGCTGGTTTTAGTATCATCCCTTCCCAGCTGTGTATACTGCACAACGAAGTGAGATTTTAATGAGAATCTATTTTGCATTTGTATACGTTTATGAGTTAATGAATATATGTGTGGTTAAATAATGTGTGCTTATTTTTAATAACAGATAATTTAGTCATTAAATGTATAGTTGTGAATGAAAGTGGTCCATACTGCAATATGATAATTTGACAAGAAAAATGGATGAGAAAAAATAAGTACTGGACATAAATTTAAGTGCCGGCAAAAATATTTTTCATTTGTATGTAAATCAGGCTCGAAGAGGGGTGAGTGTATTTGCTTTTGTTGTGTGAGTATATGTGATATTCTAGACAATGTTTTGCATTAGAATTGTTATTTGGTGGGAGGGGTAGCGTGTGATCGTGTTATGGTAGTGGGTTGTAGATTTATTCATAAAGATGATTTTCGCTTAGAAAATAAAACACATTGAAACACGATAGGCAAAGAACTCACGATACAAACATACAAAGAAATACATGCACATGCAAAGACACACACACATGCACACACACACACACACACACACACACACACACATATATATATATATATATATATATATATATATATATATATATATATATGATTTTGTCATATGGGTTCATAAGCATCCAGGCACATCGATGACATAGAGCTCGCATGGAAATAAATATATTTAAGTTCATCAAATGCTGTTAGAATAACGGGGATGTGCAAGTACCAAATCCAGATCCCACTTAGTACCAAATGCACAAGTACCAAATCATAGATCTTACTAAGGGGTCCATGTCGGTGTTTAATATAAAATATTACCTGTTTAATCTTATCTGCTTTAATCTTATCTTCTTTTAATCTTATCTGCTTCATGTTTTACCTGATGATGTTGGATAATATGAGCTAATCTTTTATGACTATTAAATAAATAAAATCCTACTGAAACAGTTGTGTTCATTATATATGTATGGTCTTGAGTTCAGTTCCACTGTGCGGCACCGGCAAGTGATTTCTACTATAGCCCCGGAGCTTCCTACTATATTCCCGGGACGACCAAAGCCTTGTGATGAATTTGGTAGAAGGAAACCGAAAGAATGCATGTATATATCTGGGTGCGTGTTTGTCTTCACCACTAGCACTGCTTAACAACCGGTTTTGTTTTGTTCATATCCCCGTAACATTGCGTTTCTGCAAAGTGAGACCGATATAATAAGTACCAAATTTTAAAATAATAAGTTCTGGGTCAATTTTTTGGAGGTGGTGCCCCATCATGCCGGCCCCATCAAGACTTAAACAAGTAAAAGATAAAAGATATATACTTTCGCTATATTTTTTGCTTTCGATACTTTCTTTGAAGCACGTCATGTGATGCTGTTGTTTTTATATAATGAATGCTTTCGTTACAATTGAGATATTCTAGAAAATTTTATATTGTGGATGTGTTTTATAGGTGAAATATTCGTCTAAAAATATTTCCTATCATTAAGGTTTATAGTTAATAGATATTGGTCTACATTCTTTAACCCCTTGTCGCCTTGTTTTAAGACGTTTGAAGCCTGATAGTTATAGTAATATCTTGTTCCGATAGTTTACGTTCGTTGCCTTTCAATTGTTTTGGTCTTACAGATTGTTGGGTAGAAATGTCTATTAGTTCTTGTTCTTTAATTATTCTATATATTTACAGTTCTAGTTTGTTTATTCCCTGCGTTATTCATATTTTCCGTTTTATATAATGACAACTTGTTTTCGACTATGTTCAGTACATTTTGTGAGATAGCTCGTTTTAATATTCTATGGTTTTTAAGTTCCATAATTCTTCGGGTAGTAATGTCTATTTTGATGATAGTTATGTTGTCAATGTTTTTTTTTGTTTGTTTGTTTTTTTGTTTTTTGTTTTTTTTGTTACCGTGCTTCGTATTAGCGAGTAGTTAAAAATTTATACCTGAGACTTGATGTTTGTATTGGTAACATTAATCAGTATTGACGTAATGGACATGTGATAATGTTCCGCTTCCCGCTTTTTGTTTATGAATTCCCAATCAGCGTTTACGGTTTAAATACTGTTGATACCCTTTTACTGAATGGTACAGCCAAGTTATGGAAATTATAATAATATCCGACAGGCAGTAATAATGGTTGTATACATTTGATGTGCTTTTTCACAATGAAACTTCGTGTGTTCTAGCGGTTTTAAGTTTGCCTTTATTGAATTTTAAGTCCTCGTAGTGTTATACTTGTTTAGGGGTTCTTTGATTTTTGGGGGGTGGGGTGATTCTGTTGTACGTGAAGGCGCGTGGACAAGTGGTTTGAGTGTTCCACTCACATTTGCTTTCATTCGCAAACCGGCGAAGCGTTCTCTTCTTCAACGAATTATTTCATTTTTCGTTGCACCAGTCCACTCAACTGTAAGCTGGTAACCCTGCGACGGACTGACGTTTCTCTTTAGGAGAAATACTAGTCAGTCTGCCTAGCCAGTGGCTACAAGAATGCGACGAAGAGCATTGTGACCAGTGGTGTGTAATCACCAGCGGCAGTGTTGTCCATACATAGATACAATGATTATACCATACATTTATATTGCGTGATGGTCCTTATAGGTATTCTAATTCTGGTGTGCGTAATAGTTCTTGAGGCATTTCCTGTTTATGAATATTTTGTTACAGAAAATTATTTGTGCATGCGTGTGTACATGTCGATAAATATGTAGTGTGTGTCTGTGTGCTAGTGTGTTTGTGTGTATGCGCGTGTGTGCGCCCGTGCGTGTCTGTGTGTGCTTGTGTGTAACTTAATGTAATATTCATAATTATTAATAGATCTCGCTCAGAATTTCCCACCATGAATTTAAGTCATTTGAACAAATGAATTGCCAGGCTCAATAACTTAGTATGTGAATGGCTGATAGTTACACGGGAAAAAATATACCTTTAATGTAATTGTCAAACAGAGTCAATGTGACTAGAGGCCTGGTAACGTCCCAGAACCTGAGAGACTTAGTGACACATAATCAAGTAATATACATGGCACTGACAGAAACGCATATAAACGTGGATATATCAGATGCTGAGATACACACACCAATGCATGTTGCTTCAAACTGACAGGAGAGAAAGGACTCATGGTGGAATAGCAATGTACATCCGGGAATATGTCATGCCTGTGGTTCTGCTGTTACACTCAAACGCAGTCTGTGACACTCTGATGGTACATATTAGACAGATGAAAATGGTAATATGTACTACATATCGCCCACCAGATGCTCCAAACCATGAAGACTCATTTGAAGAGAACCTCTAAAAGATGTAAGAAGCATTATTCAGCCTGTATGACCGTCTGCACATGCCACTTCTAAGGGACTTCAGCCTCACTAATGTCGAATGGCCTGAGAACCGCCTTCTCTCAGATATGTCACTGCATGGACAGAGACAAGCAGAGTCTCTCCCCGACCTCACAAACATGCTCTTCATGGAGCAAATAGTGCTCCACCCAACAAGGGAAAATGTCCCTGATCTTTCACAAAGCTGATTGGAAGTGTATTGAGAAAGAGGTCATGGAACACAAGTGGTCTACCAGTCTCCCTCCGCAAAATATTAACATAAAGTTGCAGCGCTTTATGTCAATCATGAACGACATATGCAGTAAGTTTGCTCGAGAGAAAATGCCAAACCAACAGAAAAGTATAATTCCTAGTGACAGGAGGATTCTAATGAGACGACGAGCAAAAATCTCAAACCGACCAAATGGGCCATTAAAGGACAGAAAACGATCCTATCTCAGACAATCATTGCTCGAGATTGAAAATGCATTCAAATACTCCCATGAAAAGAAGAGGGCAGAAGAAGCGAGGAATGTCAGAAATATTAAGATAAACCCTAAAACCTTCTATAGATATTTAAAAGAGTCTGTTTCAGTACGATGCAATATAGGGCCACTGTTCGAAGCAAATGGTTCACCGTCTACAAGGGATTAGTGAAATACTGAATGTGCCCCTCTCCATTATGGTACTTACAAGTAGATATGCCTGATGAGTTCTTCGGCAACACAGCTCTACACAAAGAAATGGCAATTACTGATAACATCAAAATACAAGAAACAATTGTAATATCAGCCATTCGTAAAATGAGCTCAAACTCAATTACAGGCCCTGGTGGATTGCCAGCAATCTTCCTAAAGAAACGCAAAAGGGCTCTCGCAAGACCACTACAGATTTTCTTTCTGGAGCTCCGTCGCAACTGGGAGACTTGTCAAAAAATTAAAGGAAGGCACAATATATCCTACCCATAAGGGAGGTAGCAGAGCGAACGCTAAAAATTATAGACCTGTCTCTCTAATCTCCCATGTCAGCAAAATCATGGAACGCTTTGTCAGGAGGAAACTGATTGCATTCTTTGAAGGTAATGACTTACTCCATGATACTCAGCATGGCTTCCACTCAATTAGAAACAACATTATGTCTGGGTATTGAAACAATGAATCGTTCGAATGTGGATGCTACATATCTCGATGTTGCAAAGGCCTTTGATAAGGTCGGTCACGGGATGATATGTCACAAGCTACAGAGACTCGGCATAGTCGGAAAACTGGAAGAGTTGTTGCATGACTTCTTAGCAGACAGAAGCCAGGCTGTTGTGGCCAATGGAGCCCTCTCTAAAGAGTCAGTAATAGAGGGTGGTGTGCCTCAGGGATCTGTATTGGGGCCGCTACTGTATTTGGTAGCTCTTTTAGACATGCCATCAGTTACACAGACAACCATACTTACTACCTATGACGAAAAAAAAGCAGTACGAACAGACTAGGAACCTTCTGATGCTAATCTTCAACAGAAAGACCTAGATGCTATGTATAAACGGGTTGACGAAAACAACATGCAATTTAATGCAAGTAAATTCCAAGCCCTCCGCTACCAGCGAATTGGTACTAACAAGCCGCCACAACAATACTTTAGACCGAAAGGAGTGGCAATCCCAGAGTCATGTACGATGCGTGATCCGGGATAGATATCACCAACGATGCCTCGTTTCATGTACATATCACCAAGATTGTGGCAATGTGCAGGCAGACGGGAATGGCCATATAGATTCTAAGAATCTTTAGAGCAATGCTGGTTCTATGAAGGACATTTGTACTCAGCAGTCTGAACTACTACTCTCAACTGTCATCCTCACTCAGAGTCAAATTAATAGAACTCTCAGTTCACTCAGCTGGCAAAAATGTGTAGTGCGAGTATTTCAAATGGCCGGCCTTATCACATTCTGCATAACGCTGAATTTCCCTGAGAACTACGCTAAGGGTACGCGTGTCTGTGGACGGCTCAGTCACTTGTACGTTAATTTCACGAGCCGGCTGTTCTGTTGATAAGATCAACTGGAACCCTCGTCATCGTAACCAGATTTTTTTTATTTACGTTGCGTGTTGTATATACAAAGACAGTGCATTTGAGTGTTGCATCAGCTACTGTAATATCAAACTTTGAGAGTGACATTATTAGCGCATGTTGCGGTTAGTAAAAACTTATACACTCCTTGTTTCCTTTGTGTGGAAGAGCGAAGGCTCGAAACGTTAAACACATTTTCAATTCCCGAGCGTTACACTAATACGTCTGTTTGTTTTCTACACCACCTGGCTTCGTCTTTTGTTTTTTGTGAATTCTCCCGATATATACATATACATGTATATATATATATATATAT
>NC_068981.1:93403260-93404272 GCF_001194135.2 Octopus bimaculoides
ATATATACATCAAAATACAAGCGCTGGGTCGATTGTTCCATTCTTGACAAAAGATGTTGATTGATACAGTAGAATAAGAACTACGTCAGCTAATTTCTACCACTTGAATTCGGTATAAACTTCTCTACAGGGATTTTTTTCAGCTGCAAATGTATATAACGTGTACCAGTAAAATACTGACCTGAATTCAATTGACAATATTCCATTCTTAAAAATACATCATTTAGCCAAACAAAAAATAACGATTGCTTTTGCAATTTTCTTTTCGGTTTTCTTTTCAATTCATTTTTTCCATATATTTCTTCTCGTTTGTTCTTCGACTGTATCTACATTTTTCATTGACTTTCCAGGGTACTTATAAATATAAGTTACTTATTTGCAATCCTATTATATCCTTTTCTTTGTACATTTTAGAGACAACAAAAGACGTAGATTAGAAAATGTTAATAAGTATGTTGCCTAAGCAATTCGTGAATTAAGAAAACAAAATGAAACCGAGATGTGAATGCTTTATAACAATGGCCACCCACTCTATGTGGTGATATCATTCAATTAGAGTGTCTCATGAAAATGAATATTGAAAGTACTTTCCTGGACCAGAAAATCGTTCTGAGATAATTTACTCTTGAAAGCTTATTAATTTTCTCTTCTATTTTTCTATTTATTTTTCTGCTGTTTTTGTATCAAAAATCGTTCAAAGATTCATAAAAAAAAATATTTTATTTATTTAGTGTATTTTATCGGTTCTTTAATTATTTTGTTTTTATCTATAGCTATAAATTCGCTAAACTAGCTAAGTGTTATTGGTAGTTCTTTCTATTTTATTTTTTCTATCACTGAATCTTTTTCATTGTGATCTCTTGACTGGGCTTTGGGTTATTTTATATTCTGGTCTATCAAATGTTATCATTGATAAATGATACATTGTTGCAAACACTTCGATGAATTGACTCTTTATTGATGCAAACACTCATTTGATATATATCCATATATATATATATATATATATATA
>NC_068981.1:93404496-93405782 GCF_001194135.2 Octopus bimaculoides
GAAAGCAATGGATTAAGAAGTATAGGCCAATTTTCGAAACAAATTTAACTAACAATATTCGGTTTCCAAATCGTGGCAATATTGGCTTACATTTTTTCACCTCTGTATTATCAATAGTATAAATTATAAATACCATCGAGGTAGCAGAATCGTTAGCGCGCAGGGCAAAATACTTAGCGGCATTTCACCTGTTTTTCCACATTCTGCTGAGGTCGACTTTGCCTTTCATCGTTTCGGGATCGAGAAAATAAGAAGCATATGTTCACTGGGGACGATATACTTGACTTACCCACTCCCTCGTAATTGCTGACCTTGAGCCAACCTTTGAAGCTATTAATTATAAATACCAGCATCCTACGTGATCCGAATTTATTAACTATATCCACCCTTAGATATTTTGCTCATTTATCAGTATATGCTAAAAATATTGGTTTCAAATGTTAACACAAGGCCAGTAATTTGTGGGAGGTGGAGTTAAGTCGGTGACATCAACCCCAGGGCTCAAATGCTACTTATTTCATCGCCCCCGAGAGGATGAAAAGGTGAAAATCGACGTCGGTAGTTTTTGAACCCAGAGGATAAAGACGGATGAATTGCAGATAAGCTATTTGCCCGGCGTACTAACGATTCTGCCAGCTCTCCACCTCAATATTTGACATAGATATAGTAGCAAGCTGGAAGAATCGTCAGCATGATCGAACAAAATGGTTACCTACATTTTGCCAGTCATTACCTTCTAAGTTCTAAATCCGACGGGTTTCGCTTTACCTTTCATCCTTTGAGAGTCGATAAAATAAGTACCAGTTGATCACTGGGGTCGATGTACTTGACTCAATCCCTAAAAATTGCCTTGTATCAAAATAAGAAAGGAATATTTGATACAGATATTAGCAAATCTTATAAATGAATTCTCTAATCATTATATATAAAATTATTTTATAGTCATTTGTAACAAGTGAGACCCATAGAAACTCCACAGGACGAAAAGAATTCAGAGAAGCTATTTAACAACGGAAGGATTATTTGCATTTTTATTTTGATAAGTATTTCACTTCCAGTCACAATAATATATTATATCTTAATATTTCCCTCTACTAAGCACTTTATATTTCTCTCTTTCTCACTCCACCACTTTAACAAGCATTTTAACCATGTATTTCCCGTGTTTATGTCTTTAATATTTCTTTCTTTCTCTTCACCTCTTCCACTAACTCTCAGTCTCTGTCTTTGTATCTCTTTTCTTTATCTCTCTCTCTCTCTCTCTCTCTCTCTCTCTCTCTCTCTCT
>NC_068981.1:93405823-93414394 GCF_001194135.2 Octopus bimaculoides
CTCTCTCTCTCTCTCTCTCTCTCTCTCTCTCTCTCTCTCTCTCTCAATCTCTCCTTAATGTAACTGCCTCTTGTGCATTTCTCTCATCTCCCATTCTTTAATCTCAACGCCAGAACATCACCCACTGCTACATATTCTATTCTAAGCATATCTCTTTCTCTTTACCTTTCCCTCGCCACCCTACAGCATGTCGTTAACACTTCTCTGTCCCTCCTTTCTCTCACTGTCTTTTTCTCTTGCTCTTCTCGCCTCTCCAACTAACTACATGAGGCATTTGGTCTTAATATACCTCTTTTCTTACTTCTTCCTCATATTTTTCTTCTCTACTCACACTTTTCACTTTCTTCTCTCTCTTTCTCTCTCTTTCTCTCTTCTCTCTCTCTTTCTATCTTCTCTCTCTCTTTCTCTCTTCTCTCTCTTTCTCTCTTCTCTCTCTCTTTCTCTCTTCTCTCTCTCTTTCTCTCTTCTCTCTCTCTCTATCTCTCTCTTACACACACACACACACACACACACACACTTTTACTCCACCTCTCTCTCATTACACATCCAACTTTCTAACTAACTAAAGTATAACGGGTGAACGAACAAGCAGATTATTACACAGATAGTAAATGTTGGCAACGTATTCAAATTGTTTACTTGTAAAATATGTATAAATGCTTTTTAAAGAATAGTAAATTCCATTTATCTACATCATGATTGATAACAAAGCAGGAGCACTCATTACATAAATATGTCCTCAAGAGTAAAGACCCCTTCGTTCAGGAGTGATCATAGGATTACATCTAAAGCGTTACCCTCCGAGACACAAGTCCGGGAAAGGTTGCTTATGAAAGACCAAAATACAAGAAACAGATGTAATATCTGCCATTCGGGAAATGAGCTCAAACTCAATTACCGGCCTTGGTGGATTACCAGCAAACCTCCTAAAGAAACGCAAAAGGGCTCTCGCAAGACCACTACAGATTTTCTTTCTGGAGCTCCGTCGCAACTGGGAGACTAGTCAAAAAATTAGAGGAAGGCACAATATATCCTACCCATAAGGGAGGTAGCAGAGCGAACGCTAAAAATTATAGACCTGTCTCTCTAACCTCCGATGTCAGCAAAATCATGGAATGCTTTGTCAGGAGGAAACTGATTGCGTTCTTTGAAGGTAATGACTTACTCCATGCATACCATCCTCCCCTTTCCACGCCATTAACGTTATCAAAGGCCAATACAGCTTGGCACCAGTGACGTCGCAACTCATTTCTACAGCTGAGTGAACTGAAGCAACTAGAATGAAATAAAGTGAACTGGAGTGAAATAAAGTGTCTTGTTCAAGAACACAACACAGCCTCGTCCGTGACATCGGACTCACAATCTCACGACTGTAAGTCCGATGTTCTAACCACTGAGCCATCTGCCTTCACTAAATATGTCCTTGATACACCGTTAACAATCCACGCCGGAAAAAAAGTTTAGCGGTATTTCGTTCGTCTTTACATTCTGAGTTCAAATTGCGCCGAGGTCGACTTTACCTTTTACCCTTCCAAGGTTGATAAAATAAGTACTAGTCGAGCACTTGCATCGATGTAATGGATTTACTCCCTCACCTGAACTTTCTGGCATACATATATGTGTATATGAGTGTGTATATGTGTGCGCACGCGTGTGTCTGTGTGTGAGTGTGTGTCTGTGTGTGCACGTGCGTGCGTATGCGTGCGTGTGTGCATGTGTGCATACTGCTCTCAGACGATTATAGATAGCTTTAGATGCAGTGATATTTTTGTGTCTCTAATAACCACTGTAGAATACACAAGCTAGTTTTTGCTCCTCTATCTACGATAAAAGTCATTGAAATTGGATTTTCAAACAGGATGGGTTTTGGGTGTTTCACAGAGACTGCATGTCTCAGAAATCCTTTGGTTCATACATGGTCAGCTCTATTATATTGTGATGGGACACATTATGGATGAGATCCGTATTGTCTATGAAGCAGCGATCAAGTTGTTACGCACTACATCAGCATAATTTTGTTTCAGTGCAGGTGATGCACGAATTTTTCATTTCTAGCGTCTTCCTTTATCTTTCGATCGATTTAGAAGGAAGTCTTTGTCCTGCTTCTTCTATCTGCGGCACTGTTTTGGCTGTGGTAAAAGGCAGTTTGCACCGTTGTTTCCATGCCAGCAAACACAGCGCGGGTAGAATTTTACACACTTGTGTGTGTTCTCTTCTTCTCAATTTTGTTGTCTGGGATCTTTCTTACCCCAGTTTCTCTTTTCTTTTAAAGTATCGGTATCTCCGCGTAAGGGCACTCTAACCTGTTTCTTTCGTTGTTTGTTCTTCTTGGGAGTTGTTTTTTTGTTGTTGTTTTTTCTTAATTTGTATTTGTGTCGTCGTCATCGTTTTGTTCTTGTTTGTTTTCAGAGTAATTTGATTTCCTTTCTTCAGTTTCTTTACCGTTTTTAGCCCTTTCATCTCTTAAGTTATTTACATTTGTGGAGATAAGGCCATTAGTCCCTGGCAGTTATTTAACACATGGTTTTCTATTTGTTCCATTTGCATTCTGTAGAGCCAAGAGAACATCTTTCACTGACATCTGTGTCTCCATCATTGTCATGTTCTTTGTGTATATTTGAGTATATATCCATAATTTTTAAATAGATATGTTCCCATGTACACACATAACTCAATAGATAGATAGATAAATAGATAGATAGATAGATAGATAGATAGATAGATAGATAGATAGATAGATAGAGCGAGAGAGAGAGAGAGAGAGGGAGAGAGAGAGAGAGAGAGAGAGAGAGGGGGAGAGAGAGAAAGAGAGAGAAGAGAGAGAGAGGACTTGTGTAAGGCACAGAGAGAAAGAGAAAATATAAGTTTTTAGATTTGATTGTTTTAAACCGAGGGCTAGAAGAGAAATCGAGAAAAATTATGTAATTAATTAATTAATTAGTGGTTGAAAACGGACAGCAGCATAAACTACGTCAATAGGATATGAAATTCAAGTTGCCAATCAGTCTACAATTTTATCAGCTTTTACAAATCCATGTGTTTAAAGGCATTCGAGATCATGAAGTACAAGTGTAAACAAAGCAACTTTTGGCTACGATATTGTGGTTCGTAAAAGTAACTAAACCTTGACTTTAGCTACAAATGATCTCTAGTAGGAGTCACTACATACGTCCGTTCAGAATTCTTAATTAATTATCGAAGTTTTCCTGAGAACTATAATATCATATACTTTGTGTTCTTCAAGGAAGATACTCCAACACAGGCAAGTATTTTGTAGGTTGAGCGAGAATTTTGTCTATATGATGTGATGATACTTATAACCGTTATATATCTACATCAGAAAACATTATCGATTTCGTACTCAAAAGGTATTTTGTAATTGGTTAAAGCTTTTTCAACGAGCGATAAATCACATATGCGGAAGGCAGGCCGCCATATATATAAACAACCGCAATCCCTAAAAAAGTACTCACCAGCGCCAATTTACCCACCAAAAATACAACCCCACTAGTCAAAAAGTGCAACCACCCTAACTTCGGAACTTCGATCTTCTTATGGGGTTCATCATACAAAATTAAGTCGGGTCAGACTTTTACCATAAAAAATTGCTTCACCTGTGTTTCGAAGAACTTAATCTATGTCCTCAAATGAGGAGGGTGTGGTGGAGACTACCTAGGTCAAACTTGTTTAATCTTGAGGGACAGACTAAGGGTGCATAGGCAACAAATCTGGAACCCCACGACGAGAAAAATTCCCGTAAGCAAACACCTAGACCAATGCTCCGTAAACATAAACCCGAAATACCTAATCTTCCCTCTCCATCAATGTACCGGAAGCACTTCAACCAAATTCCATTTAAATATGGAAAGCATACTCATTAAAAAATATAAACCACAACCAAATATCCTTTACAAAGAAGAAAAAAACGCTAGAGAGAAAAAGGAAAAAGACAATTTCTCCACACAAAAAACAACCGGGTACAACAGACAATTTTTAAAAACTTTAGTAACAGTTTTCCATCCGGGTTTCGAAACCGCAACTCCAAATTACCATACAATAAAACCATGCAGACAGCAGTTGGCGACGTCAGCTAACTAACTCTAGACTATGAAATTTTACAAACACCAGTTGCTGACGTTACCTAACTCTAGACCAATGAAATTTTCCTTCCAATCAAAACCGAACTTCACCAAATACAGCAAAATGACCCATTAAAGAATCAACCGACTGGAACAGCTGATGACCGTTCCCCACAGGGAAGCCAACCAGGCAGAACGACAAACTTGACCACCAGAAACACAAGACGTCACCAGTGATGTAACGAATCACAAATCAGATCCGTTCGCGGAAACTTACAAATACACAGGATTCCAAAAGACACCGTTACAAGCGAAAGTTCCAGCACACGACTGAAAGAGAATCACAGAAACTGTAAACCAAGTCCCTTTTTTTACTATCTTCATTTCTCCCTTGTTTTTCTCCCTCTTAACTCAATATGACTGAAACTTTGATGATATTCATTTCTTTTCGGACCGCTACTAACATTATTGATTTTTGTACATTTAAACAAGTTGATCAACAGTTTTTATATTATTGACAGTTATGAACATTTAAACTTGTCAACATTGAAACTTTTAAACATGCTTTTGTAATTCAAAATCCTAAATTTTTACCATAGATAAACAAAAAATATTATTGAAACTAGTTTGGTATATATGTAAAAAATTTATTTTAAGACAATTACAAGTTTTTCAAATTTAGGTGCATTTTCAACAACATATTGGCCTATATGTGTATATGTGTGTGTGTGTGAGTGTGCGTGTATGTACATATATGTATATATATATATATATATTTATGTGTGCGTGTGTGTATGTATGTATATATTTGCAGAGAGAGAGAGACAGGAAGTCAGACAGACAGACAGAGAAATACAGATAGGTAAGGTGTGAGCGAGTGAGAGACGTAGTAGTGACAGGAAGATGTGAACGAGTGAGAGATGTAGTAGTGACAGATAACGAGATATGTATCATTATATAGTATCAAAACAATAAAATCCACACTAGTTCGACGTTTGTTTATTTCAGAAGTAACGTCTGAGATTATTATTAAAACTGAAAACATTCTGGTAAATTTATAACCTTATTTTATGACGTTTCATTGAGTAAAACTATGTCCAATTCCCTTGGTCCTTTGTACATTTGATGTTTGTGATAATCAGTAATCATCTGATTTAAAGAAATATCCTATTAGTGTCTTGATTTCTCCTCAAACATTTATAGTGTTGTGATTTTCTCACATATCATTTCTTTATCATTTCAAAGTGAAATATTGTCAAAGAATAAATATTAATGATGTATTATGGCAATTATGACTAAACGATTCGAAGTAAAGTTAGGTCTATTATAGTCGAGAAGAATAAAATCTTATTGACACAAATTATGAAATAATAAAACCAATTTATAGAAATATGTTGTTTAAAAAGAAGTTGTATTTGAATAGCATGGTATGTTTCGCTGTTGATTTATATTTCTCTGCAGAATATAGAAAATTAACTCTGAAACTTGTCTTGAAATATTCAACTTATCTGTACATGTCAATCATACTGTCTTTAATCGAATTCTAAATAGTGCAATTCTCTGCTGGCCGGTCTCTCTTAATTCGGCTATTCTTTCCTTTGTTTTTCTATATAGTAAAAAGAAATCAATTTGCTGGCGGAAACATGAAACATCCAGAAAATCTATTTCTTGTAAGTTTGAACCAAACCCTTTTGTTTCTAAGAGCACCGGTGCAGTTATATAAACAGACACTTGTGAGCGCGCGAGATCGTCGTCACAAAATATACACGGTCAAAACAGGAACTTTCTTCATTCCTTTTACTCCCTCTCTCTCTCTCTCTTTTTTCTTTCTCTCTCTCTCTCTCTTTTTTCTTTCTCTCTCTCTCTTGCTCTCTCTCTCTCTCTCTCTCTCTCTCTCTCTCTCTCTCTCTCTCTCTCTCTCTCTTTCTCTCTTTCTCTTTCACTCCTTCTCTCTACCTCTCCTTCCATATTCTCTTTATTCTACAAACTCTTTATATCTCTAGTCACTCTATATATTTATCAATCTCTCTCCAGACTGCCAGCACTGACAAGCATAAACACATACAGGCCAGCCGGACTTTCATCGCTCACTAATGAAAGTCTGCTTTTGACAGTTCGAACTATAAGTTGTATGAAATCTCCATCAACCGGATAAATCGAATAGACAAGGAAGTTGATAAAGAGACTGCGTTCTGTCTGAGACAACCCAAGTGATCACCCAACCAACCACCTCTATATCCTTGCGATAACCAAAACGAGTTGACAGATGGACGGTTTAGGCTGTCAGACTTCTTAGAAAGTCCGAAAATGTCAGCTAAAGTGCTAGACATTTCTAATCACTCTATTGAATGCAATCCTATTGACAAACCACACAATTTCATTAATACAAGTCGTAAATGCAATTTTCGAAAGAAACCAAAGTAGAGGGGTATTAGTAATGGTTAACTTAAAAACAAATTGTAAAAACAATGGCAAAAATTGTTAATTAAGTTTAGATTTCAATGGCATATTTATTTTTTTACATAAATTTCTTATAGTTATTAAGAGAACTCACACTGAAGAATCGATAGAGAAAAGAACAACAAATTGAAGTTGAGTATTTCCAATCGTGTTACTAGCGCTATGACACTTAATTAAAAACAAATAATGGTCCAGCCGTCTTAATTGAATATAGAAACACAGAGTAGGAAGTAACGTACTACAGTAAGCAGCAAAACACTAGAATAAACGAATATTTCTTTAACTGATAAACTTTATTGAATCGCTTTTGTTGTTATTACTTAGACGAATATGAACTTCGTGATGTTAATTTCTTATACTCCATCGTCATTAAACCGAAGTTTCCTGTCACGTTATTACGATTAAATAGGCTTGGGATTTTCCAACGGAACTGTACATAACGACTATGTTGGAAGTAAAGCTATAGATTTTAAAGTACTTTGTATTTTAAGTGGTTATTCATGGTTTTGTTCCTATTTTTGTTAGTAATACATCAATATTGGTACGTTCATCAACATTTGGGAACTTGTGAGCAAATATAAGACATATTTATAAATAATATATATATATATATGTATGTATGTATGTATGTATGTATGTATGTATGTATGTATGTATGTATGTATGTGTATATATATATATATATATATATATATATATATATATATATGTTTGTATGTATATATATATATGTGTGTGTATATATGTATATAAGCATATATATGTATATAATGTACATGTGTCTATGCGTGTGCACACAAATACACAAATACACGCACACACATATATATATTTAGATTTAGATTTATATATACATACACGTGTGTGTGTGTGTGCATGTGTGTGTTTGCATATGTATATATTTATATATAACCGAACAGCCTGTATAACGGCCGTCTGTTTGCTGTGTATTTTATTGAATTACACCAATTGAATTATACTGTTCTGCAATATAATTTGTATGTTTTTCGTTATTTTCTAACAAATATATAAATCATGTTTTTATCATTATTAATAGCAGTAACAGAAGTACTGGAATAGCAAAATTAATAGAAGGTTTCAGTATTTATTTTCGTCTCTCTACATAGAGGTTAAATTCAACCGGAGGCTGGATTCTCCTTTCATCATTCCTAGATCGATAAAATAAGTGATCGTTATCATTATCATCAGCAGTATCACAACCATTATCGTCATCGTCACCATAAAGTTTATTATCATTATCTCATTGATGCCATCATCATCAATATTATCACCATCACTATCGACATCATCACGATCAACATCCTTGCTATTATTATATATTAAGATAATGGATCAGTGTCCCTAAATCTGTCGTGTTATACTCTAAACAATTCAAATCTTAGGGAAATGAAGTAAACCAATAGAATGGATTATCATAAATGAAGTAAATGCCTGTGTATGGAAATATTAAATGAATGAAACTGCGCTGACGTGATCCTATATGTTGGAAACTTGTCTATTAATATCACCGTTCACGAAAACAAGGACTGGCTTTCCGTGCAAGTTTTAGAAATGTATTTTTAAATGAAACTTTAAGTTCTTGTAACCATTCTTTGTTTTATTTAAGTCCTAATGATTCTCGCAGTGCTTTTGATTTATATCTCAAAATAATTTCAATTCATTTATATGACGCTTTTTTTCTATTGCGCGTGGCTTAGTGGCTAGGGTCTTGCACTCAGGATCGCTAGATCGTGCTTTCGATTTCCAGATCGAGCATTGAGTTGTGTTTTTGAGCAAAACACATCATTTCACGTTCATCCAGTACACTCAGCTGTAAATGAGTAATACTGCAATGAGCAGCCGTGCTCTTCAGAGCAAGTGTTTTGATCTCGGTGACTTATACACCATGGAAAGTAACCCCATGAGTACTACGGTTTGAGACATTAACGTAAATGCAAAAACCTTTGCCTCGGTCAATAGGCTGGCGTCTCTACATAGGCTACACAAAGATTCCGTCTTTTACATATATATA
>NC_068981.1:93416077-93416579 GCF_001194135.2 Octopus bimaculoides
TATATATATATCTGTGTGTGTGTGTGTGTGTGTGTGTGTGTGTGTGTGTGTGTGTGTGTGTGTGTGCATATGTTTGTGTGTCTGTGTTTGTCCCCCAACATCGCTTGACAACCGATGCTGGTGTGTTTACGTCCCCCTAACTTAGCGATTCGGCAAAAGATACCGTTACAATATGTACTAGGCTTACAGAGAATAAGTCCTGGGGTCGATTTACTCGACTAAAGGCGGTGCTCCAACATGGTCACAGTCAAATGACTGAAACAGGTAAAAGAGTAAAAGAGAGATAGATAGATAGATAGATAGATAGATAGATAGATAGATAGATAGATAGATAGATATAGATATACATATACATATATATATATACAAATACATATATATTCCTGTATGAATGTGTCTATGCGTGTGTATGCGTGTATGCATATATGTATGTTTATGCACGCACACTCAAGCACACACACACACACGCACACACACACACACATACACACACACACATATA
>NC_068981.1:93416589-93417045 GCF_001194135.2 Octopus bimaculoides
TACGAAATTAACGCAAGTAACGCTCTGCTTAAAAAGAATAGAAACAGAGTTACTTACCGTTCGAAAGTTCGGTTGTTCTTTCCCTTGAATGTTCGTTAAGGAGGCTGTTGTAAAGTTTTTTAGCTAGATATTTTTGGCATCCCCCTACCGCATTGGGGTAGAGGGATTTTAAAGTGTGGTGTAATGTTGGCGTGATATGATAAATTTTTATATGATTAGGTGGCGTCGTGTATGGGTGGTTGTTTGTTTTGATGTTGTTTTTTATGTTTGTTTTTGTATTTATGTAATTCATTAATTCTGTGTTTGTAGTGTCTATTGCTGTGAGCATGTTTTCTGTATGTGTTCTTGTGTTGTTGATGTTGTTTGTGGTATGTTTGGAGACGATGGTTTCGGGAGATGTATATCTCCCTGCTTTGTTGGTGTTTGCATTTGGTTTGGTTCTTTTTTACTCCTTTT
>NC_068981.1:93419602-93423907 GCF_001194135.2 Octopus bimaculoides
ATATATATATATATATATATATATATATATATATACGACGACTCTATTTGATCCCATGAACGTGAACAGCCTGCTCGTGGAATTGACGTGAAAGTGGCTGTGCAGTCCCCAGATAGGTGTACACTTTATATATATTTCTCAGAGAGATTCAGCTTGACACAGAGTGTGACAAGTCTGGCCCTTTTGAAATACAAGAACAACGCATTTTTGCCAGCTGAGTGGATTGGAGCAACGGGAAATAAAGTGCCTTTCTCAAGAACACAACGTATCACCGGGATTTGAACTCATGTCCTTAGGATCGTTAGCCTAATACCCTAAATTCTAAGCTAGCCTAATACCCTAACTTCTAAGCCACGCGTCTTCATTCTGTGGGTGTGCATGAATTATAAATACATCTTCATGAATCTGAGTTTAAATAACACATCGGTCCGTCTGAAAAAGAAAGAAAGATTGAAAGAAAAATACTGGTATTACCTGTTCGTCACCGGTTCAGGTTCAATTGTCTATTTTGTCACCGGTTCAGACTACATTTGTCTACAGAGAGAAACATCAGCTTATAACTTATTAATGCAAACCACAAACAAGCAATGATTGACGGGCATTAATTTTCCTTCTTTATATTTCAGAAGATTCAGTCTCATTTGAATATCGTTCATTTGCGTATCCCTAATGGCGATTCATTTTAATTGACAAAACGTGTGATTAGGTAGGCTTGTTGATGCATTTAAAATAAATTTGAATTTCGACGCGAGCATTTAGTTCTTCTGCGCCAAACTATGACGTTGCTTAACCCTTGGGGGCTAAATGAACCAGAAACGAACAACTCGATTTCTTTTGTTTGGTTATTGTTTGCATATCATAGGTGTTCATTTTGTTTGTTTAACGTAGTTACAGTAGATTAGAAATAATTACGATAAATTTGCTGGTATGCCAACGAGTAGAAGCAGTACGTAATACACATCGCATTTTTAGCAGTAGTTTTAAGTTACTCTCTCTTACACCATCCTTTTCTAAATCTCACTCACCCTCTATCACTTTCTGTAAACCAAAAGACGTAAACATTTGTGATGCGTCACTACTGTCCATGAATGACCCCTGATGACCAGGCGAAACTATAGAAGAAAGAGTAGTTTTTGTTTTTTATTATCCACTGGATTTGTTTGTGTGGAGGCGCAATGGCCCAGTGCAGCGGACTCGCGGTCGGAACATCGCGGTTTCGATTCCCAGACCGGGCGTTGTGTGTGTTTATTGAGCGAAAACACCTAAAAGGTCCACGAGGCTCCGGCAGGGGGTGGTGGCGACCCCTGTTGTACTCTTTCTCTCACTCTTTCTTCCTGTTTATTGAGTAACGCTGCGATGGACTGGCGTCCCGTCCAGCTGGGGGGAACACATACGCCATAGAAACCGGGAAACCGGGCCCATGAGCCTGGCTAGGCTTTAAAAGGGCGACAAAAAAAAAGGGTCTGTTTGTACAGGAAGCTAAATTCATGTTTATTACATAGAAGAAATTAAATGTATGCATAGTTTCTTTTTTTTTTTTTTTCTACGCACAAGCTCTCTCGGATCTTTAAGTGTTTAATACTAATATACTTGAGGGAAAAAAGTTAGTTCTAAACTACTGTGTCTACGTCTTTTCCAGTTTTCCGTTGTATTGTTTAATAGCGCTATATCCACGCTTTCCATCTTACTACTACTCTAAGGATACTTCAGTCAGTTTCGATAGTTCTACGCCACGGAAGCTATCCATAAAAAAAACTTAAAGAGGAGCTCATTTCCATGTTTCGCGGGCCAAAAGAAATTCCCATAGAACAACAACTATTTCCTAACACTCTTCAAAATTGTATATATATCAAAGTCTGTCATAATGTTATTTTCTATCATAGATATTTCGTTTTAATCAACCTGATATTTAATTAGCAACGTTCGTTTCTAGTGTATTCATTTTTCTTTCAGATCGTATCCTTATTAATTTTTCACTTTTACTAGAGAGTGATCGAATCTGTCTCAAATCGCGATGGTTTTTGGTTTGTGACAAGTTTCGCTTCATTTTCAAACTAAATTTACTACATGTACATAAAAACACACTGCTTTGTCGAAGAAACAAACCTACTTCATGCATCGAAACAGACTCGCCGTCTTTGTAATAAAACGATTGGTCGATTCATCCATTAGTGTTGCAACCATATTGTGTGTATATGTGCTAATCAAGTGTTACCCTTATTTAAAACTCCCTGTTCAAAGTGTTCTTTGGATGTCTATGGTGACGTGGCATCGACAATGCAGGCATGAAGTTGTATACTGCTTACAAAACCTAAAATTTATTTGCAGGAATTCTTTTTGCTTTTGTTGTAGGGGAATGCTAGAATTTTAAGAATTCTAACGATACCAGGTGCAGGTGTGGGTGTGTAGTAAGAAAACTGCTTCCCAACCACATGGTTCCAGGTTCAGTTCCACTGCGTGACACCTTGACTAAGTTACTTCTACTTTCTCAGCCTAGAGCATATAAAGCACTGTTGTAATGGCAGTCATGATTAAGCTGAGATTTCAAGGAAGTGATTGGCTTACATGTTACTTGATGGAGAATTACTTTAGTGATCTTTCCTTCTTTGGATTTCGCTCTAATATCAGCCTGTGTCACAAGATATTGACTTAACTCTGTAAATCAAGGCATTTAACATTGACACAGGAGAAGCATACTAGCTACATGCATACAAAATCCCGGGCACACACGCATACACACCCATATATGTGTATATACATACGCATGAATGTATGTATGTATGTATGTATATATGTATTCATGCATGTATGTATGTATGCATGCATGTATGTATGTATGTATGTATGTATGCATGCATGTATGTATGTATTTATGTATGTATGTATGTGCGTGAAACGGGTGTTTAATATTTCTATAGTTATCTCCGTAAAACCGTAAATAATGTCCGGCCTATTAGAGTTCTTTGGTTATATGGTGCGTTTACTGCCTATTCTGATCCACTAAAATTATCAACTTTTAGTGGATCATAAACCAAGACCATATGAGAATGGTGTGTTGGTCGCATTCATATTGGTACACGTATGTACGCAAATACACGATATGTTGGTTTCAAATTTTGACACGTGGCCAGCAATTTCTAGCGATGAAGTAAGTCGATTATATCGACCCCAGTTCTCAACTGGTACTTATTTTATCGACCAAGAAAGGATGAAAGGCAAAGTCGACTTCGACAGAATCTGATCTCAGAAGGTGAAGACGGGCGAAATGCCACTGAGTATTTAACCCCACCCCCACCCCCACCCACCGCGAGCTAAGGAATTTGCTGGCTCGCCGCCTTAAATATTCCATATATTAGTTATAAATTTTGGCATAAGACCAAGAAGTTCGGAGAAGGAGTAATTCGATTACATCAACCCCAGTTCTTAACTGGTTTTTAGTTTATCGATACCGAAAGAATTAAAGATAGAGTCAAATTCAGGGGAATTTGAAGTCAGGACGTGAAGATGGAGAAAAAGCAGCTAAACATTTTCCCCGGCGTGCTTACGACCCTGCCAACTTACCACCTTAAAATACTGGATAGATTAAAAACAGTTCTGTCTACTGTCCAAAGCAAAGATTCATACTGTGTCATAATTACTAGGTCACTGCTGCGTTGCGTTGACACCCTCATTGTCGATGCAAAACTAACAAACCATTTATTTCTGAGATCATACTTCGAACATTCCTACAAATCCAAATATTACCGACTGCAATCGAGCCTAGAATTGGCAATTATTTATGAATGTAAGCATGGAGAGGAAGATAAAGATCTTGATGTCTAATCTATTTTCAAAGGTAATAATCATTTCTATTTCGAAGTAAGAGTGAATGTCACCATAGAAAAACACATAAACTTTTTGACCTTATTTGAATGCGCCTTTGTATGAAGACATACATGCATACATAAATAAATAAATGTGTGTGTGTGTGTGTTTATGTGCGTATGTCTGTGTGTGTGTACAGAGAGAGAGACAGATAGATAGATACATACATACAAACATGCATACGTGCATACATACACAGATGTACATATATATAAAAGTATATAGGTATGTATATATGCATATATACATATATATATTTACATAAATACATATATATATATATATATATATATATATATATATATATATAAATACTCGTTTACTCATTTACTTGTTTCAGTCTTTTGACTGTGGCCATGCTGGAGCACCGCCTTTAGTCGAGCAAATCGACCCCAGGACTTATTCTTTAGAAGCCTAGTACTTATTCTATCGGTCTCTTTT
>NC_068981.1:93424021-93435767 GCF_001194135.2 Octopus bimaculoides
CTTCTTTCAGTTTCCGTCTACCAAATCCACTCACAAAGCTTTGGTCGGCCCGAGGCTATAGTAGAAGACACTTGCCCAAGATGCCACGCAGTGGGACTGAACCCGGGACCATGTGGTTGGTAAGCAAGCTACTTACCACACAGCCACACATTATACATACATATATACATTACGTACATATATACATACACAGACTCATACGCATAAATATTAACATACGCACACACACACACATACATAATACATACACACACACACACACACACATACATACATACATACATACACAGAAATTTATTTATTTATACACACACAGAAATATACTGAAACACACACAAGAAAATATTTTAGTTATAAGGATACTTTGAAGTTTCGGTTGTATAGCAGAAAGCCTACTCTACAAAGAGTAAATGTATAAGCGTATGTTGTACAAGGTGCAAGTAACTCAAAGGAATATAGAACTCAATATACAATTGACTAATAATTAGTCACTGCTTCACTGACTAACATTTTTCTTATCGGGTAGTCTTGTGTTTTGGGGTGTGCATTTTCTTAGTTGAGGAAACTTAGCTGCAAACTTGAAACCAATCTGGCAGCTGCTTGACAGAGCACATAAATTCAAAGCAACCGTTGTGAAACGTAATATATGCTTAAAATAAATTTCAAACTCAAACGGATAAGAAAAATCATTTCGAGAGTTCTTCAGAATTTTAATCCCAGTTCATATCTTGCCATACAGAAACTGTATATTGAATGCGTCAGGTATCAATATTCAAACTAATGTAATGGAAGTATTTGAAAGGATGATTCCTTGAAAGGTTGATATTTATGCATTTAAATATTCTCATCATTCGGGTGTACCTGCTTAGTGTGCAATACATTGAATGTAATCACACGTTGAGCTAAATCTGTCCATATATGTTTACTTCAATCTATAGCCATTTCACAAAATAATTTCTGTGCATAGTAAATTCTAAGCAGAACTATTCACTCAAACATATCTTTTATTTGACTCACTGCGTAAGAACGTAAGAAATCAAATTATTAGCGGTCTCAAACACATAGTCATATCCTATATATAGTTATATATTTGCACAAATATAGATTTACATGCATACATACACACATACATATATACACACACACACACACACATATATATATATATATATATATATATACTTGCGTATACGCGTGTGCTGTATATATGATTGCGTGTCTCTGTGTGTGTCTGCATAAGTATCTGTGTGTATGTGTGTATATGTGTGTGTATATGTGTGTGCGCGCGCGTAACTTGGCATACAGAATGGTATTAGTTGATACTAAAACAGTGGTCCTCAGTCAGGTTCAGTATGACCCTTGGGATTCCTTATAAGATTTTTTTGTTAAAAGTTATGTGCAATAAACAGGTTATATTTCTACAATATACAAAATATTTTTTACAGTTGTTTATACACGCGTGGCTGTGTGACTTCCCAAGAACATGCTTCCTGATTCAGTCCCACTTCGTGACACCTTGAGCAGATGTCTTCTACTATAGCCTCGAGCCGATCGAAGTCTTATGAGTGGATTTGGTAGACGAAAATGAAGATGCCCGTCTTCTACATATATGAGTGTATTTTATAAGCATAAAGCTTATAGCAATCACCGCACAAAGACTAAGGAAAATAGTCTAATAATGGGGCATATAACCACTCGACAGGAAAAGTAGGTTTTCCCGTACGTGTGGAACTCGATCCCACATCCCTTTGTCTACGCAACAATGTTACCGATTACCCCCGTGATTTGACCTGCTTTTTCCTGTCAGATTTAAGAACTATATTAGTTCATAGTTCTTTTTGTAGACAAACTTTCATGTGCTTTCACTGCGAATGGCTTTGTTACGCAGTGTCGAGTTTTACAATTCTGTAAATAATAATAATACTATTTTATAAGCCTATAATGATCACGCGCAATGGCTAAGAAAATTAGTCTAATAATGGGGCATATAAGCCCTCGACAAAAGAGTAGTTTCCCGTATATATATATATATATATATATACTTTATCAATAAAGCTGCAAAGACATTACAAAGCCTGCTACTCAGAGATCCACCTTCCCGTTCGTCGGACAGTTTTGGTTCACGGGAACGTAAATCTCTAACTAGCAGTTTTTGTGATGCCTTTGCATCTTTATTTATAAAGTATATTACTCTACCTCCGGTATTCGAGTACTATTTTTCCCACCTTATTTCACACTTATGGGCTTACTCTGGTATATTTGTGTGTGTGTGTATACCTATGAGTGTGTGTTTTTGTCCCTGATAACCGGTGCTGGTGTGTTTACGTCCCCGTAACTTGGTAGTTCCGTGAAAGACAGCGATAGAGTAAGTACTAGGCTTAAAAAATAAGTCTGCAGCATTTGACGGAGAATTTCCGCCATCTAACAAGTAGGGTCAAATTTTATCAATCAGCACAAGATTAAGTTTGCCTTTTGGACAAGCAGGAATCTAAGCCAAATTATTTACAGCCTACAATTTTCAGAGAATTAGATAATCTTCTAGTAGGAACCGAGAAAACACAAGAAATAAAACTAATATTACACTAGTCTACAAAGTTTTTAAGTGTTTACGAAATAGACATCATTCCTATACAAAATCGGTCTCCTGAATCCAAATACGACCTTCTTTTGACCTATCAGATCTAGATTTTAAGTAATTGAACATCCCTAATGTCACTGTGTGTGTGTGTGTGTGTGTGTGTGTGTGTGTGTGTGTTTGTGTGTGTGTGTGTGTGTGTGTGTACGTCTAGTACGAAGTGTTCGTTACATTATTCTAATTCTAAGGATTTTCATTTTCTATACCTTTTAGATATTGTGTTGAACTAAGCAATAGAAGACGAGCAAGATGTCGTCTTCAAGAAAGTGTTGCGTTAATTCTCCAAATGTGTTTTGTTATGTTTGTGAGGAATACACATTACCTGAAAATCAAAAAATTATCACTGATTTTGTTGAAAGATCATATATGGCATATTTTGGGGTCAAGCTGAGAGACCAAGATAAATATTGGGCACCGCATAATGTTTGAAAACAGTGTACAGGACATTTACGACAATAGACTAAAGGGACAAGGGAAAGTATGAGATTTGCTATACCAATGGTATGGCGGGAGCCCTATAATCACGTGGACGACTGCTATTTTTATAACCTAAATTTGAAAGGTATTAACCGGAAAAATTAATAAACGCTTGTGTATCCTAATCTTGTCTCTGCTTTTAAACCGGTTCCACACAGTGAAGAGCTTCCTGTTCCTGTCTTCAATGTCTTGCCTCAGATAACTTTACCCTCAACCAAAGAAGATTCAGCACCTGAAGATGACACAAGAGATCAATGCTTTTCAGTTGAGACTTTACCTCTCAGATAGAGCTGAATGGTCTAGCTCGTGACTTGAACCTCCCAAAACATTCTGCAGAACTGTTGGTTTCCCGACTGAAAGAGAAGAATCTTCTAGAGAATGGTGTCCGCACAACTTTTTATCGGAGTCGGCATGAAGAGTTCCTTTCTTCACAAAAGAGGAAGAGCTGGTTTACTGCAGAGATGTCAGTGGGCTTCTTAATAAACTTGGCATTGAGGAATACAAACCCGAGAAACGGCGTCTTTTCATAGACAGCTCTAAGCGTAGTTTAAAATGTGTATTATTGCACAACAGAAATGTGTTTGGCTCTGTCCCACTCGGCCAATCAATAACGGTCAAGGAAAATACGAAGAAATTAAGTTGCTTTTAGAGAAGATACTGTATCATGATCATAAATTGGTCATCTGCGTTGACTTAAAGATGGTGAATTTTCTCATGCGACAGCAATCTGGTTATACCAAATACCCATGCTTTCTTTGCATGTGGGACAGCGGAGACCGAGTAAACCCCTATGTTAAGAAAGACTGGCCGTCTTGAACAAATATGGCTCCATATAGAGCTGCCAATATATTGGAAGAACCTTTAGTTGTGCGAGATAAGATCATTTTTTCCCCTTTGTACATTAAACTCAGATTGATCAAGCAATTCGTCCAAAAATGTGGACGAAAATTAACAAAAATGTGGAGTGCTTCAAGTATATCTTCAGTGTATTTCCGAACTTGACGATTGAAAAACCTAAAGCAGGGATTTTGATGGACCACAGATCCGAAAGCTCTTGAAGACGATGAGCGAAAATGAAGCACCAGTTTTGTTAGCCTTTGCAGAAGTAGAGCAAAATTTCCTTGGGAAACACAAAAATGAAAACTATAAAGATCTTGTTACCAACATGATATCCACTGTTCGTGATATTGGCGCGAATATGAGCATCAAAATGCATTATCTTTTTTATCTGAAATCTCGGAGATGTTAGCGATGAACAAGGCGAACGGTTCCATCAGGACATCAAGGAAATGGAAATTCGGTACCAAGGATACTGTGATGAGGGCAAATTATTGCTGGTGCTTAAAACGAGATACTCTTGTTGCTCAACATTTACGGTGCACACAGAAGCGTAAATTTTTTACTTGAATTTTCTGCCAGAAATGTTTGCCAACGTGCATTTTCAATTTTGAATTTTTATTTATACTTTGTTTTACTTTGTGTTACGCTCTCTTTATTGATTCATATTATATGCCACTTGTATGAGTAAAATACTTATTCTATCAGGCCTATTCAGAAAACTAAACCTGATAGAGAAAGACTGATGTTATTTTTGAATTTCCAGGCAAAATCACTTAACAATTCGTTGAAATATTCCAGTTACGAGACAAAAAAAAACATTTGTTGCCCAGTGTTATCAATAGTAATATGACTGGAAATATTAATAACTCCTCAGATAAATGGGTACATAATATAAATGATCCTAACAGGATAGCTAGTATGCTTGGCTAGCAGTAGTGGTTAAAACAAAAGAAAACTTGCAGAAAGAAGATATTGTAGGGGAGGCAGCTGAGCTCAAACCACATTCATTGGAATTAAATGAGAGTGAGATGAGAGAGAAACACAGAGAGAAAGAGTTAGATACATACAAACATACATACATTAGTTATAGGATTCATTAGAATCCAGTCACGTGAATATGTAGAACGCCAGAGAAAGCTAAATACAATATTCGCAGTCAGGTAAAACAATTATGTAGGAACCATGTGTTGATAGGCTACTGTAGATATGCAAGCACCAAATTCACTTTAAAACTTAGATCCGACTCAGGGATTTTCCAGCTGTGTGGGTGGGTATAAAAAATGGAATTTACTTATCCCATATGCTGGGTAGATCCGTCATCATCAAGGTGTTGTCTCACATGTTGATATGTCTTTAAAATTTTGGCTGAAGATGATGGATGATACGCTACGATGTAATCTATGATTACATCAATTAAATGCTCCCTAAACAGATATCGTACACACACATAGACACACACACAAACACATACATAAACATTCACGCACATATATAGATATATATATATATACGCGCGTGTGGGGTGTATAAACACACGCACACATACACACACACGCACATACACACACACATACACACACACGCACAGACACACACACACACACACACACATACTCATACATACATACATGTATTGTAAGGAAATTTAGCTCAGGCAGAAATCTAGTAAAACAATCGCCACTTCAAAATTTAATTTGCCTCATCTGTTTCCTTGTAATGGAATGGACACTTCGATGGCTTTTATATGCATGGATCTAAGCAAAAGCAAATAAGTATGAACCACGAATTAGCGAGAAGCAATAGATATCGAATTCTATATAAAGATAGGTTTGTATTTAACATATGAAGAAAAAAAGTGAAACAATTGTTTGCATCATGTTACAAAAGCCGTGCACGAAGTAGATCACAAACATTGAAACTATTCAACTTAGTTATCAGTTGAAGTATACGAGAAAAGAAGATATCGAGACGAATGTTTAATAATCATTATAGCCTCGAGTATTCTATTATCTGAGATTTCTTTACAGATCACCTTTCATGAATGCTGGTCTGTTATTCTCAAATGAGAAGGTTGTCATTTAGATTTTATTGGAATGTACGGTAGTGGTGTTGAAAGTATGTGAAGGTATTATACTGAAATTATATATTCTACAAGTGAAACCGAATATTCTGATAAGATCCTGTCAAATATTGTCCTCATTAAATCGTATTTTTTGTTCAACATGTTTTTAAATAGGGTCAATTCTATTCAGGATAATTCTTTAAATATATCGATATTGCGGTTGAAATATGTTTATAACAGTTTTCAAGTGACTCTTTAGAGCGCTGAAGTGGCGAAATAACAGCGGTTTTACAGTTAATTTTATTTTGAGTAGCTGTAATCGACTAATATTACTTCAGCATTTTAATGAAACTGTTTTAATTATGCATGGACATACATACATACATACATACATACATACATACATACATACATAATGTATGTGTATGTGTGTGTGTGTGTGTGGTGCGCCTATGTGTGTATTTGTGTGGGTGCGTGCATGACTGTTAATATATTGGAATATAAAAGAACAAGTGGAACTACATAGCAAAATAAAGGAACTCATTTCTATTCTGTAAGAAGCAAGTTGAAATTTAGTTTATTTCGCGTATGAATATTTGCTAACCTAATCGAGAAGATAAAATATATATCATATAAGTCACCCCTGGAGCAGCCATGGGCTAACTGTAGCCTGCGGTACTTTCTGAATGGCACGTCTAATGACATATTACCTGCAATTTTCTTATTAATGCGGCCCGACTAGTGATGAACCATGTTTCATGTGGCCCGCTTCTCGAAGATGGTTTTACCTGCCTACTCTATGAACAAAATTCAGCAAGATTATTGAGTAGTAAATTATTGAAGAATCTAAATAGAGTGGTTGGCACTCCTTCGGTTACGACGTCGAGGGTTCCAGTTGATCCGATCAACGGAACAGCCTGCTCACGAAATTAACGTGCAAGTTGCTGAGCACTCCACAAACACGTGTACCCTTAAAGTAGTTCTCGGGAGATTCAGCGTGACACAGAGTGTGACAAGGCTGGCCCTTTGAAATACAGGTACAACAGAAACAGGAAGAAAGAGTGAGAGAAAGTTGAGGTGAAAGAGTACAGTAGGGTTCGCCACCATTCTCTGCTGAAGACTCGTGGAACTTTTAAGTGTTTTCGCTCAATAAACACTCACAACGCCCAGTCTGGGAATCGAAGCCACAATCCTACGACCGCGTGTCCGCTGCCCTAACCCCTGGGCCATTGTGCCTCCACCCAAATAGAGTAGACAAGGACGATATATGTTATAATTGTGTTTAGTGTCAAAGTTGACAAAATGCGTGCGGGCGGCAGATGCAAACGGATAAAAATCCGAGTAAAAGTTAATTCATAGTTATTATGACCCAGTCTTTAATTCCAGTAAAAGTAAGAGCTATTTTTATATGAATTTAGTACGAAAAAAATATTTTGTAATTATTTATAGAGTAAGCTAAAGAGCTACTATTACACTTTTATGAACAATGATATTAACGTTACTAGTATGAATGTGAGGAAAATATTGTGTGTGCGTGCGTGTGTGTGGGTGTGGGTGTGTGCGTGTGGGTGTGGGTGGGTTTGTGGGTGGGTGTGTGTGTGTGTGAAAGAGAGAGAGAAGGAGAGAGTATTTTACGTACCCCTACATAGTTACTTGCATAAGCATACATTGACATTTATGACTGGTGAATTGAAAGAGAATAAATGCTTTATTGTTAACCAAGCATCAATCAGTAATTATTAATTAATTAATTAGCTATCAAAACTCAGCGTTCATTAGCTAATAAGCGTGTGAAAGAAATGAAAAGGTTAATATGAAATTGTCTGAAATACAAGACTTCATCTATTGTCAGAATCAAACTATGAACCGGGTGTAGGTCAATGATCCTGAATTGTATCATTAACAAGGAAATTACAATAGCTAAAATTATATTAAATATCATAGAAGCATTGCATAAAATCATACGTATATACATGAATATATATCATATCAATATGTGAATTTTAAAATACGCATGCACGTAAATAAGAACTATATAAAATGAAACAAAATACACACACGTAGTATGCTCATGGAAATAAAAATGCCGAGACGCGTATGTACTCACGTGCAATTGTACATGTGTAGACATGTACAAATGTCTATAGAGTAACAGCTTCACATACACGCGCGTGCGTAAGTATATATATCGTTGCTAATATGTACAAGTGTCGTAAGTCCAAAACGTTGCTTTTTCAGAAAACTAAAAAATAGTTTCACCATTCCATAGCCAAACCCGTTGTACTACACATCGAAAATTTTTTGGTATCTTGGCATCTGAAGCAGCTGGGATGCGATAGCTTGACCAAAAGGACCGGCTATTGCAAGTGAAAATAAATATTGAAAAGTATGCATTTAGATATACGACGGTTTAACATAATAGTATATGTCTGTGCGCGTATAACTGTGTCTACATACACACATATATACATACATGGATGCATTCATTCATATATATATACATACATAAATGCATACATTAATACATAGATACATACATATAGACTAACATGCTACACATACACGTGCGTGCGTAAGTATATATGTATATGTGTGTGCGCGTGTATCTGTGTCTACATGCATCTGTACATGCATAAATGCTTACATGCATGCATTCATACATACATACATACATACATACATACATACATACATACATGCATCCATCCCTCCATCTATACATACATACACACACAGAGGAAAATAGACTCAGGAATATCACCGACACGTGATAACCGATGCAGACTTAGTGACATTAACATCGAGGGTATCAACCGACAACATCGTGTTATTATCTACCAATGAGTTATGACGTTGAGGACAAGTCGAAAGATAATGCTGAAAACAATGATATAAGACCCCACAGTACTCGTTGAATATCGCCATGATATGCTTCAGGTTGTCTCAAGTCACTGTGTGTATGCACAGATGTTTGTATTCGGATACATCTCTCAACGAGGAGTTCGACTTCAGTAAATATTGATATTTATACTTCTACTATTCATAATTTCTATGAAATGTATTGACATGCACAAAAAGGTTAGAAAAGAAAGACAAAAGTGCTTCGCATCCTCTATACGAGAGCATCTGGAAACAATTGATAAGAAACAAAACGTATATATTTCTCGTATATTGATTCTGTGTGTTTGTGTGTGTGTGTGTGTGTGTGTGTGTGTGTGTGTGTGTGTGTGTGTGTGTGTGTGTGTGTGTGTGTGCATGTGTAAATGCTTAGGAATGAAGTAATGTAAGAGAGAAAGTAGGAACGCTAGGGAGGAGGAAGGAAAGAAAGGAAAGAATTGAAGACAACGACAAAAAATAGTCGCATGAGTTAGAGGAAAAAATGAAGGCGGGAGTAAAACTGAAGGTTAAAGCATGGAATACAAAAAATAAAAGGAGTGACGAAGTAGAACCGAAAAACTTCAACTTAAACCTTTCACTGCCATGATTCCAAGCTTGAATATGACACGGTGTTCTTTACGCTTTCTTGAATGTGCGATCTACGACATGCATCTCTGAACAGTATTGTTCTGCGCGCTCAGTGAAGCGTAAATATTAATATACCCGTATGTATCGGTTTGAATACGCGAATACACAGAAACACGCACGCACACACACACACACACACACACACACACACACACACACACACACACACACACACACACACACACACACACACACACACACACACACACACACACACACATACATATATTTATATAAAGAGATAGAGAGTAAGTGAAGCCTTCCCCTTTTGAATTATGGTCTTGAGTACTATCTCATTTCGTGCCATCCTGGGCTTGGATTTTTACAATAAATGTACAGTCTTTCCTACGCTCTCCCATGCTCATTTCTGAAAGGTAGAAACACATATTACATTCTCGGCCACTTACGCTATATTTGAATGGGTTGGCATTTGAACGAATAACATTGATAAATTTCTTTATTCGTCTCACAGGGCCAAACACAGAGGGGACAAAATGCAATGTAGAGCTTTTCTTTTCGAAACTGAAAACAAAAAATTCCGATCAAAAAGGGACGTGTAAAAAAATGTGATCAAAATGGATTGTGTATCCCAGAGAATATCATAAACGTAAAAAACAATTTAGGTTTATTCGTAGAAAGAAAAGCTTACGGAAAAGTCCACGGTAACACATGAGAGCAAGGTGCTCTCTCTTTCTCTCTCTCTCTCTCTTCTTTTTTTCGATTTACAGGATCATGCTCAAAGTGGTTTCGTCATTCGTGCATACCATCTTTGCTACATTCACCCACCTTTTCTTGAAACTTTCACGAGACAAAACTTGCCTCTAACCTTCCTTCTCAAGTGGTACTTGAAAAAGTTGATGTGCGATTGGCCAGAGAGGAAAGTGCTTGTCTCTAAACCCGTGGAGCAGCCATGAGCTAACTGCCGCCTGCGATACTTTCTGAATGGCACGTCTAATAAAATATTACCTGCAATTTTCTTATTAGTGCGGCCCGACTGGTGATGAACCATGTTTCATGTGGCTCGCTTCTCGAAGATGGTTTCCCCTGCCTACTCTATGAACAAAATTCAGCAGGATTATTGAGTAGTAAATTACTGAAATTAAAAGGAGGAAAGTCGTTAGAGGTAAATTTCAATAGAGTAGACAAACACGACATAAGAAAATATCATAAATGTAAAAAACAGACCAACAGATAGATAGATAGATAGATAGATAGATAGATAGATAGATAGATAGATAGATAGATAGATAGATAGATACTGTATAGAAGCCCGTTCGATAATACTGCTACGCCTATAATAAAAATGGTGCAAGCTTATAACACATATTGTATTATGCTAATTCTACCTGACAATTTCTTCAAGCGTGCTAGT
Organism: Octopus bimaculoides; assembly: GCF_001194135.2. Lineage (NCBI taxonomy): Eukaryota > Metazoa > Mollusca > Cephalopoda > Octopoda > Octopodidae > Octopus > Octopus bimaculoides. The sequence continues at coordinate 93,434,933 of NC_068981.1, forward strand.
GGAATACTCAGCGTTTAAACGTTAATTCAAAAGCAGAATATTCAGTTCATAGAAAAACCGAATCCTTATCATCGAACGACAGAGATTTCTGCCATCTCCATCTTTTACTTACATACACATCTTTGTATGTGTGTGTGTGTGAGAGAGAGAGAGAGAGAGAGAGAGAGAGAGAGAGAGAGAGAGAGAGAGAGAGAAAGATACAGACAGAGTAAGTGTCTGTGTGTGAAAACATAGATATAAACATTAATACATATAGGTAATGATTTCAAACTTTGGCACAAAGCCGGCTAGTCGGGGCAGTGAGTAAGTCGATTATATTGATAACAGTACTCAACTGGTTTCTATTTCATCGATCTCGAAAGAATGAAAAGTAAAGCCGACCACGATGGAATTTGAAATCACAGCCTAAAGATAGATGAAATGCCGCTAAGCATTCTGCGTGCTGACGATTCTGCAAACTCGCTGACTTAATGCATGATTGTAATAAGGGAAAGAAATGGAATCACACTGCTTTACTATCGATACTACACCGAGTGTCAACTTTCGAATATGCATATATGTGTATATGCATGTGTGGTGCGTGTATGTATGCTTTTATACACATGCGATTATATATATATATATTGATGAAGGGTCGTTCTTTATGTTGTTTGTCTGAATTTCCATTTGTGTCTTTCGTTGTTCGAAAAAATAGTTCATATTGCATGTACTCGTACTTTGTATTTTTTGTTGTACACGTTTCATAACGATCTGTGCCCACATATGCATATATATATATATATACATACGTCTAGATGTAAGTATGTACATATACGTATGTATATATTCATATATA
>NC_068981.1:93435954-93444324 GCF_001194135.2 Octopus bimaculoides
TATATTACTATACGATTGAACACCACCCATCCTCTTCCAAGTAAGTTTTATCTTAATTTTGATGCGCACTCTATACGATCATTTTACTCTTTCGTTTTTCTCTCTTTCTCTCTCTCATATTCTTTTACTTCCTCTTCTCCCACAATTCTATCCTATTATTCTGTCACTTTTTCTCCCTCGCTCCTCCTCCTCCTTTGCTCACGTGGCTCCCATGTGACCATCGGCCATTTTTGTTTCTCCTCCTTACTTATGTTTCTCTCTTTCTCTCCGTTGTAGTTGGAAGAGGGAAAACGTGCTGTTGTCTGTCTCCTGTCCAAGCTTGATTAACGCTTTCGCCATTACAACCTTGTTTAAGCTTAGCAGCCCTTCCTATTTGTTTTCACTGTCCTGTTTGTGTTACCAGTTTTGACACTCCGCAAAATCCCAAATCCTCCCGGATTGGCCAGAGAGGTACGTTAAAGGTACACGTGTCTGTGGAGTGTTCAGCCACTTGCATGTTAATTTCACGAGCAGGCTGTTCCGTTGATCAAATGGAACCCTCGACGTCGTAAGCGACGGGGTGCCAACACATACATACTATAAAAGGATATCGATAAATATCTGAAGAAATATCCAGTAACAATTTAGGATTGTTTATTTATAATCTCTTGATAGCCTTGATGAAATATTTTCCTGTAGTGGACATCTTCTATTTCAGACATAATATATCTAAAAGAGCATTATTCAACGTGTTTGTTTTATCTTTCAGTCGTGACACAAATATTAGACTGAGACCGACGCGTACGAGCCATCGCAGCAGCTGCCGCACTCTGCGCGCGGGTCGAGGGGTGCGGCGGCTTTACGCCCTTCGTTCTATTGAGCTTTATGAATATTACAAAATAGTTTGTTAATGTTTAACACACTTTAACATTGTACATTTTTTTAAAAATACAGTAATAAAAAATGTGAAAACCAGACCATGTTGTAACTATATTCAACTGATATATATATATCAACTCGTGTGTTCTTTTTTAACTTTATACATGCATACATGCATACATATATATATAAGTGTGGTGAGAGAGTGAAAAACGAAGAAGGGAAATAACAATGAGTTTTAAAGCGACTGTGATAAATTGCCAGTGTGATAGCTTTTTTAGCGTTTTTATACGAATGTTACAGCATTACTAAAGTATATTTCAGACATTCTATCTCTCTCTCTCTCTCTCTCTATATATATATATATATATATATATATATACTGGAGTAATTATCAAAGGAGAATAGTGTTAGTGAGTGAGACAACATGTTTGTGTTTATTATTTATTTGTGTCCACTTTAAAAGGCTAGAGTGCAATCTTCTTGACACGAAGGACTTCCTCGCTCACGCTTTGTTCCGTATACAGATTTGCCGCATACGTCTCTAAAAATACCTGTTTCTTAATCTGTCATTAGAGATAATGCTACGTATTATCGCTGGTTATATCTCTCTTTTGTAAGAACTATGCAAAGCTACTCTTTTTTAGCATCCATTTGGAAATAATTAAAAACCAATATTATCTAGAGGATGATTGGAATTAGTTTTTCCATCAACAGTTTTTGTAGGATAATACTATGTGAATAGGTGAGGTTTGGAATTGCCCATGTAGAAGAACACTTGATACGTGTTGTGTCTTAATATAAGAGAACCGGTTTCAGTCTCTAAAACAAAACAAATCACCCATTGGTCTAGGAAACCAATTTCCCGTACAAACGAATGACAATGAAATGGAATCATTACTACCAAAGATGTAGTAGGTACTTCTGGATCTGAAGTACATCAAATGATAATTACGTTTTAAGTCTTGAGTCTGTTTATTCTGTTAAGAGAGGTTAATAACCACATTTCTAGCACTTGAGGTATTACTAACAACACATCAATAACATATAGTAAAAGGATTTCAGTAGCGTCTAGAACGCTTACTATGTTTGTGCAAGATGTATTTTATACACACGCAAGAAATATACACACGCAAGAAATAACGCTTGTATATTTACTTATTCTTTTCCTCTTCATTTCTTTTCAGTTATTGGGACTACGATCATGCTGGAACTCTACTTCCAATATTTTAAGTTGTTTATATCGACCCCGTAACACTTATTTTATCGATCTCATCTTATGAAATAGGTTTTATTTGGCGTAAAGTGGTGCAATTACATCCAACATTTTTAACTATGCACATATATATTATATATAAGGATATATTGATAGAGAGAGAGAGAGGGTGGAGAGAGAAAGAGAGAGAAAGAGAGAGAGAGAGAGAAAGAAAGAGAGAGAGAGAGAAAGAGAGAGATAGAAAGAGAGAGACAGACAAACAGTGATAGACAGAGAGAGATAGAGAGGCAAACAGAAAGGAGAGAAAGTGAGAAAGAGAGAGGGAGAGAGTTACAATTAAAAAGCACTTTTTTACATATACGTATCCTTATATACATATGTATATATTTTCCTTGTCACGGTTATTGAACTGTAGCCATGCTAGACTACCACCATGAAAGACTAATCAGACGCAGAATGTGTGCCGTTAGCCAGCTGGAAGGGATATCTTCCTGGGGCCATAAACGTCAGTGTCACTGTCCCGTATAGGACGCCACACTTATTTGGCAATTATATTTTACCATTCCCTATTGCTACTGTTTACATATCGCTCAGAGATTTAATATAACTTATTTCTCCAAGGGTCAAGTAAAACAAATCGAAATTTATTCTTTTATTTGTTTCAGTCATTTGACTCCGGCCATGCTGGAACACCGCCTTTAGTCGAACAAATCGACGCCGGGACTTATTCTTCGTAAGCCTAGTACTTATTCTATCGGTCTCTTTTGCCGAACCACTAAGTTACGGGAACGTAAACACACAAGCATCAGTTGTGAAGCGACTGTAGGGGGACAAACACAGATTCACAAACACACACACATATACGACGGGCTTCTTTCAGTTTCCGTCTACCAAATCTACTCACAAGGCTTTGGTCGGCCAGAGGTTATAGTAGAAGACACTTGCCGAAGGTGCCAAGCAATGGGATTGAACCCAAGACCATGAAGCTGGTAAGCAAGCTACTTACCATACAGCCACTCCTGCGCCTATAGCTACTCCTGCACTACATATTTTTCTGTTTATGTCTGGTATTTATTCTACCGATGTTTTGGACGGCGACGTAAACAAATCGACACCGCTTGTCAAGCTTTTGTGGGGACAAACACAAACACAATGACACGCACACACATAACATACATATATACGTACATGCATACATACATACATACATACATGCATACATACATGAACTTATATTTAGGATGGGCTTCTTTCATTTCTTGTGTACCAAATTCACTCATAAGGTTTTGGTTGCTACAATACAACACAGGCGGTTAAGGGGCCACGCAGTGGGACTGAACCTGAAACAAGATAGTTCAGAAATAAATTTCTTACCACACTGCTATGCATGCGCCTATTAAAATATGAAGTATACTTTATAGATCGTAGACCAAAATATATTTGATTTGGTCACCACGGGCCAAAATGAAATTCCAAACACTCAGCCGTAACATGTGAGCCATGATATAGGCATACAGTAAGACTCACATGAAAATCAGCAGATTATTCAGAAACACACGAACACACACCAACAGACAAACACACAAAGAATTAGAATTCAAAAGCATGCTCACATTGAGAGAAACTAAAATCCCTTACAATGTCTTTCTAAGAGTTACACCTGAATCACTCAAACACAAAAGTTCATTAACACTAAAAGCGCCCTTTATTAGTTTTAACGATAAACAAGAGGGAATACAATTCCGTTTAAAAATAAAACGTATAAAAAGCATATTTAACCTATCTTGGCAAACTACGTTAACAGATACATCTAGAACTAAAATGCACACTAAAAACACACCACATCATTAACTAACACAAGAAATATGAGCACCAAATTGTAAAATTAAACTAATTAAGAAGTAGCAAAATAAAAGCCAGTCAACAAATACAAACCAGTCAACAAATACAAACCAGTGAACAATTGTCGGTGCTCCAGTATGGCCACAGTCTTAGGGCTGGAACGTATAAAACATTTAAAACAAAATGATAAACAAAGAATTTTTCACTTGATCGGAGTAATAAAAGATAGATAGATAGATAGATAGATAGATAGTGTGTGCGTCCGTGTGTTATATATGTAAATATATTGTAATCTGCTTGTTTGTTCATACATTATACATTAATTAGTTAGAGGGGTGGAGATGGAGAGAGTGAGAGGTAGAGTAAAAGTGACAGAGGGGGAGTGGAAGTAGTGACGAGAGGCAGAAGTAGGGACACATTTTGTATTAATGCGCTATAAGGCCAAATTCGTCATGTGGTTAGTTGAAGGAAGAGGCGAAGAGCCTGAGAAAAGACTGTGAGAGAAAAGGAGGAGGGAGAAGTGTTAACGACGTGCTGTAGAGTGGGGATATAGTCTACTATGCCAGGGCATATATGTGTGTGTGTGTGTATGTGTGTATGTGTGTGTGTGTGTGTGTGCGTGTGTGTGTGTATGTGTGTGTGTGTGTGTACGCACGCGTGGGTGTGCGGATGTGTACTAAAATTGCGATCTAATAAATTTAACTCACAAGATCTAACCATACTGCAGAAAATAATCACTCAAGTTACCATGCACTAGGCTGGAACATGGAAGCACAAAGATGCGAAACGAACTTCTTCACCACATACGCATGCCTTACTTCGTTTTGTTTCACAATAACAAAAGGACATAAATATGAAGAACAAAAACGCTAATTATAATATATATATATATATATATTATACTATAAAGTGGAGGCGCAATGGCCGAGTGGTTAGGGTAGCGGACTCGCGGACATAGGATCGCGATTTCGATTCCCAGACTGGGCGTTGTGATTATTTATTGAGCGAAAACACCTAAAGCTCCACGAGGCTCCAGCAGGGGATGGTGGCGAACCCTACTGTACTCTTTCACCACAACTTTCTCTCACTCTTTCTTCCTGTTTCTGTTGTGCCTGTATTTCAAAGGGCCAGCCTTGTCACACTGTGTCACGCTGAATATCCCCGAGAACTACGTTAAGGGTACACGTGTCTGTGGAGTGTTCAGCCACTTGCATGTTAATTTCACGAGCAGGCTGTTCCGTTGATCAAATGGAACCCTCGACGTCGTAAGCGACGGAGTGCCAACACATACATACTATAAAAGGATATCGATAAATATCTGAAGAAATATCCTGTAACGATTTAGGATTGTTTATTTATAATCTCTTGATAGCCTTGATGAAATATTTTCCTGTAGTGGACATCTTTTATTTCAGACATAATATATCTAAAAAAGCATTATTCGACGTGTTTGTTTTATCTTTCAGTTTGTGAGATTTGATTAGAGGATAATTTCGCTGTTGGCATTGTTGAGATCTCAACTCTCTTCGGAATAAATTGTGAATACCATCTCAACGTGACTCGTGAAATATGATACATACCAACAATACAATTCCTTCTTCTGCTTCGGCCCAGCAAATCAACAAAAGGCCATAGAATGGATGCCAAACGCTTTAATGATTCACGTTTCAAAAGGAAACAAAAGGTGCGTAAAAGAACATTAATTGCCGCACTATTCACACCTCCGTTGATTTCTGAGATAAATATGTTTTTGGGAATATACATTGACTAATATTATATAAGCTAGAAAGGGCACGATTTCTCATCAAATACTTTATTGCATCTTTTTATACAATTTTACTATTTCTTAAGCTTGGAATATTCTGCTGCATTGAAGGGGAAAGAAATTAATGAGAATGTACTTTTTAGATTGACAATCAGTTTGGCTGAGATTACATTTTGTACACATTAAGGTAACAATTAATTACACATAGATATATACGCATAAATTCATCTATATATGAATATATAGTCATATACACACGAAACGCATATACCTACCTACCTATATATATATATATATATATACATATATAGGCAGGTAGGTTTTGTATGTGATTATACATGTGTGTATATATATATTTTTTTTACCGTTTACTCGATTTAGTCATTAGACTGTGGCCATGCTGGGTCAACTTGCAGAATGAATCAACGATCCCACTGCGTCTTTTAAACCTGGTATTTATTCTATAAATCTCTTTTGCCGAAGTGCTAAGTTATGGGGACGTAAACATACCAACATGTTTCAGCATGACCGCAGTCAAATGGCTGAAGAGAATATATGTATTGGTGACATTTATAAACCAATTTATAAACTTTCAATTGAAAGTGGAAAAACTCATATAAAGTACATATACAGAGCTATAAATAAAGATCTCAAACTTTGGTACATGACCAGCAGTTTCAGAAGGGTTATGTCGATTACATCGACCCAAATGTTCCACTGATCCTTATTTTATGGTCCCCGAAATGATGAAAAGCAAAATCGACTCCCTCAGCATTTGAACTCAGAATGCGAAGATGGACGAAATACCGCTAAGTATTTTGCCCCGTTAACTAACGATTCTGCCAGCTCGCCGTCTTTTACAGCGCTATAAATAATTATTGAAAATTTTTGCTATGAGGGCAGCTGGTTGGGATGAGTCGATTACATCGACCCCAGTGTTCAACTGGTACTTATTTTATCGACTCCGAAAGGATGAAAGGCAAAGACGTCCTCGGCGAAATTTGAACAAACAGCATAGCGACGGACGACATACCGCTTAGCATTTCGAAAGGTGGGCTAACGATTCTGCCAGCTCACCACCTTTTACAGAGTTATAAATAATAGCATGTAAAGAAAGGGTTGAAAAATTCTGGTTATGCTATTATAGTTTTATATTGAATTCGAGAACGAATTCTAAAAAACAATAAAAGAATTTACATGTAAAATTATATATAGCAGAGTGCTTCAAAAGTCTTTCATAACTATTAATGGGCTAACAGCAGGCCATTTGAGCTTATTTGATCTTTTTAATGGACCTCTCGTCCCACCCCTTCTCTCTATGTATCGCCGTCACCACGGACTACCTTACCACTCTCCTGCCACCAGCCTCCACCCTCCTACTACATTTACTACCTCTCGCCACATGTTATGGTTTCCAGGAAGCTTGTCTATTTCCCTGCTGCTCATACTTCCAACTGCGCGGTACAACATGTGAAGATGAACAGAGGATATTCGGACGAATTAAAAGGATTAACGCTAAATTGAACTATTTTAAGGAATGCTGAATATCTGTTTTGCTAATGATATTTCTCTGAAAACTATAAATTATTATGTGTGCGTGTGTGTGAGTGAGTCTGAGTGCAGGTACGTGATTGCTTATGTGGAAGATTATAAGATATTCACAATAAAATTTTCAAAGATGGTATTAAAATCATAAGAATACAAAATTTTGAGTGAATAAAGAACAAAACAGCTTTATATGTATATATATGTGCGGGGGGGGGGTGTAACTGAAAAGATTGGAGTCAACAAGACGCATTTGGACATTTATTTTTTAACCACTACAATCCTTTCCACGCAGTGTAGTTCTCAAGGAGCGCAGGTACTTGCTAATGCAACTGTTTCCCTGCATTATGAGATCTAGTTATGTTTCTTCAGGCAACATATAAATATCGTCTTTGTAAGTTTAAAATCCTCGGCTTCAAGGGCATTTTCTCTATCTGTCGTGGCATGAATTTAGTAGTAGTGACTGAGCTTATCAGGGTGTGTTGTTGCTGAGAGACCGTTGCTAAACTGCTTTCAATGTGTAGACGTAGTGGAATAGTGATTCTTGTACTGTTAAAGTTGTTAGTGTTTTAAAGGCATTGGCATTGTATTTCGTTGTACTGCTGATTTGATCTACATGATTGGTTACTTATGCGATTTCCATTAGCTGATCTTTAAGATTCAACGCTCGGACACATATGCACATACACATCCACCCACACACAAATACATACATACACAAATGTATATAATAATAATAATAACAATAATAATAATAATAATAATAATAATAATAATAATAATAATAATAGAAGTGACAACAAAAGAATGAGACCTGGTATTAGGTAGATAGACGATTATTCATATATGTGTAGCTTAGGACAAACAGTAAGTTATCATAATAGTAGTCGGAGTTTCAAATGACGGAGCTAAGAGCTACGATGTACCAGTTACGCACTGGGGTCGATAGATAGATAGATAGATAGATAGATAGATAGATAGATAAAATTTAAATGTATTTTGAATGAACTCTTGAATCTTGTACACCTTATTAATATTGGTTTCAAATTTTGTCACAAGGCCAGCAATTTCGGGGGAGGGGCTAAATCGATTAGATCGACCCCAGTGCTCGATTGTTACTTATTTGTATCGACCCCCCCCCCCC
>NC_068981.1:93444345-93445811 GCF_001194135.2 Octopus bimaculoides
CCCCCCCCAAGAAGGTAAAAGTCGGCCTCTACGGAATTTGTACCAAGAACAGACAAAATTTCGCTAAGACAGAGAAGACGGTCGAAATGCCACTAAGCATTTTGCCCAACATACTAACAATTCTGCCCTCTCAACGCCTGATTTCCAATTTTGGTACAAGGCTAGCAATTTCGGAGCAAGGGTAAATTGATTACATCATCTCGAGTGCTTAACTAGTACTTAATTTATCGATCACGAAAGAATAAAAGGCAGAATTTGAACTCAGAACGAAAGACGGACGAAATGCTAAAAATTTTGTCCAGCGCGAAAACTATACTTTTATCTTTGTAAATATTAAAATTATTGGGCAGTTTCGAAATTCTGTTGTTCACAGCCTATATACAAAGCTAACTGGTGGCGTTTTGCCCCATGAAATGATAATCTAACGCGACATATTTCAACATGTTAATGTGAATATCGTCTTATATTGACTTATATTGACATATGTATGTATATATTTACATTTGAAAAGATTTATTATCATGATGAAGTTGCATGTACAATTTTCCTTGAGGGAATCACTTAGAAACAATAATCGTACTTTTATATCAATCTATTCACACTTCAAATCAATAGGCCAACATGACTTTTAGAAATCTACTTGCGTAAAGATAAATTACATATTTACTGCTGAGTTAGAATAATGTCTTACACTCACACAGAAAATTCCAAGAATTTTATATTTCCCGTCACATAACAGAGATAAATATCGCAATGTAAAAAACGGCTTTTGGCATTAAGTGCCCGATATAAATTAAATTCTGGTTATTCCTTTTTAAATGTGAATTACCGTCTGACAGGAATGGTAATATATACACTTCTCGGAAATTATATATTGAAACATGCATATACCATTTATAACTTTTCTTCATCGGTAAGTATTTGGATGGGAGCAACGATATATTTCGTATCTTTTTAACCAAATACATTATCATTTATTCGTATGTGTTATAAGGTGTTGCTTATTTACCTTCATGTCAGCGTTTCTCGAGCAAAAGCATTTAGGCCCACAGTCATCTCGTTATTTTGATATCTATTGTCAGACAAATGGTGGAGTCGTGAATTGGGAATACTTACTGCGTCGAAACAAAATAAGAATCAGTGAGTTGTTCCGTTTCTTTAAGATCGTTCGAAGCTCAAATCCTACAACGACCAACTTTGTTTTCCTCCACAGCAGCGTAACGTAACAAAGCTTCTCTTAGAGGACGAGGTAAATATAATCTCATAAACCACAGGCTTTATGCCTATGTTAAAAACAATGATGTCATACAAGATGTAAATATTTGTAACACAGTGGCATAACATTTAACTGATTTTTCTAATAAGTCATTCGACAGCACAGATGCTTCCTTATTCATTTAGATGTTTCATGTATATATGAGTGCGTGTGTATATATGTATGTATATATATATATATATATATATAT
>NC_068981.1:93446851-93448810 GCF_001194135.2 Octopus bimaculoides
TATATATATACATTGAACAATATCATAAATAACACAAGAGGGAGACGGTTTAACAAGTACGATATTAGTTAAGGCTTTCATGAAAAGAAAACAGTGTCTTGATGTTTGGTAGGTTAAATATTCATGAGAACACGGAGTGGGGGTTTGGAGTTAGGGGCCAAGACAGAGACTGATAGTGATTGTGTGGAATGGTCTGTGGAGCGAAAATATTGAGACAGGTGAGTCGTTGCTAACTAGATTGTCTTTGAGATGCTCTACAAAATTGTCAGCCAGTTAGTGGCCAGTTAACCTAGTGTAGATCAGATTGCAGAGGGAACATAGGGGAGCAGATATATGGGAATATAGTGGAGCAGTTGCTGAAGGAATAATGTGGAAGGTGTGTTTGTTGGGTCCGGTGAAGAGCATTGTGCTGGAAAGAAAATGCCAGATATGGTAACGAGAACGGAAACAGGAAATGAATCAAGAAGAAGGAAAGAGTGTGAAGAGGCAGAGTAGAAGGGTGGTAGAAGAGGGGAAAGGGTTTGCAGTGGGTAGTGTTCAGGAAGGGAGATATATAGAGATGAGTTGTGATTTACTGCACTAGAATATCAAGAACGAAGTTTCAATTTAGTCCCAGAACTATGTAATTTAGATCTAGATGTAAAATTATACTGAATTTTTATCAGAATATTACTGTTTCATACATTTTCTGAATTCATAAAGCTATATTGGTTTGTATTTCGACGAAAGTGTCTTATATTTACTTCAGAGAGGGAGAGAGAGGGGGAGAGAGAGAGAGAGAGAGAGAGAGAGGGAGAGAGAGAGAGAGAGAGAGAGAGAGAGAGAGAGAGAGAGCGTAGGAGAGAGAGAGAGAGGGCGTAGGAGAGAGAGAGAGGGCGTAGGAGAGAGAGAGGGCGTAGGAGAGAGAGGGAGAGGGATTGGAAGAGAGAGAGAGAGAGACGTAAACCAGGTATTCTTCCTATAGGTCTTTTTCCTTATCTAATTACGGCTATTGAAGTTGTAGATTGCACAGGTTTATTGCATTTCTATCCTGCGTTTTATGATTCTTTATAGCTTAATAACACCTTTAACACTCCACTCCTTCATCAAACAAGCTGACCAATTATTTGATGTTCTAATTATCAGAGGACTTAAGGATTCACCTTTGACGTCACGGACACGTCTCTCTATATTCATGGGCTTATGTAACAACAGAGCATAATTTTTTTTTTTTTATATATAAATAATTTTCAGAATATATTGAAAGTGAAGAATAGCAAACATATAAGTATCATGCTAAAGTAAGAGAAAAAGCGGGGAAATACGTGATATAGGAATATAACAGTAGATACGTTAGTTGAAGCAGGTAGAAGCAACCTGTCCAGTTAGAAACAAACTTTCACGAAAATGTAGTATCCCAACAACAGAAAAAAAAACATTTAAATAACTCAGGAGAAGAGATAAAAAAATATGTTGAGATCTATCTAACATATCCTCGAGACCAACAAATTGGGATTTAATGATTGGATATACAAAAATCCATCGCCATATCGCGGTTCACCTATTACGCACTCAGTAAATTGCCAATTTTTCTGGCTAATATATGTAAATTTATATCGTGGACTCCTAAGTATATCCAGGTTTCTGCAGACTATAAGTATTTATATCTTTTTAGACTTCAATTATTTCTATGGGAGGTTTTGGAACGTAACATCCATGATAGTCGAAAGATTACGGTACTCAGTATTTGGACAGTTCAAACTTAATTAACGCTGAGAGAAGATAATACGATGGTGAGTCAGAAGGTAACACTAATAACAAAAAATGTGTCATATTCTGACTCACCCACTTAAAATCATTATTTCAACTCAGAATCAAGAGTGAAATAAACTGAGTACTAATGACGTTACTACTGATTTTGCTATCCGCTGCATTCGAAAGAATATATATATATATATATATATATATATATATATATAT
>NC_068981.1:93454424-93456440 GCF_001194135.2 Octopus bimaculoides
TGCATGAGCACGCGCTATTCTGTTCTTTTTTCTCTTCTGGCATCTGAAGCCTCGGGAAATGCTTGTCAAAAGAACAAGACAAGCGTTCCAAAATTATGTTTCTCGACATTTTTCAAATGTCAAGAAGGAAATTTTTGTATTTTTTAGGGCCGAAACTGCCCCTGGGGGTCAATTCCTGCCCTTGAAAATACACACAAATGAAGCCTAGGTGCTTCGCAACAAAATTATTTAAAAATTCCAACAAAATGTGGACAGTAAAAGGTCAAATAAACGTTTACCTTCGCAGCCGATGTGACAGCACGTCCGTGAGAAGAGATAGATAGATAGATAGATCGATAGATAGATAGATAGATAGATAGATTGTCTCTGTTGGTTTATGTTGACCATACACCTACACACTGGCCTGAACAAGACTCTTTTAGGAAGACTGCTAGTTGCCCATGAATGGAAATGTCCTCTCACCACATCACAACTGCTAACTTAGGCTGATAGAGTTTCTCGCCTGGCTAAAAGAACGCAAAATGACAGAAGAAAAATTTGCAAGGCTTGAAGCGCAGCCATCTAACAGTTCCCACAATTCATCACGCTGGACTGGAACATTCTCATTGAATGGATGAAAGGTAAATTTTACCCCGAACAGATCTGAACTCAGAGTGCAGAAACCCCGACAGATCTGAAGTCGGAGTGCAGAGATTCAGAACAAATACAGCAGCCCTAACGACTCATGCATTTTGTTGCTTCAGCAGTTTATGGTTGCATCGATTCTTACTAACATTATTTGCAATGAACGTTTCGAAAGTTATTATTAGGAAATTTTGAAATTTCTCAGTGAAATAAGAATTTTCTTAGGAAATAAGAGGAAATTTCACATAAAACAATAAAACTTATTTAATCTTTCATTGAATGGCATCTCTACGAAAAGTAGCAAACTTAGTTATCGTTCAAGAAAATGTGTGGTGGTATGTCGTAGGAATGTATCATAGCTGTCTTCAAAACTAAATGCTTGCAATACTGAATTGGTGCAATGAAGTAATGTTCAGCCATTCTAGAAATAATGTTGTTCTTGAAATATTCTAAAGCAATAGAAGATCGTGAAGTAATAATTATTCTCTTTAATTGTTTTGCTATATTTGGAACATAACTGCATTGAAAGAAAGAGTCCATGACAAGAATAATATTTTTGGTATAATAGTAAATAAGATCATAAATAAATAATTATCAATGTTGGTATTATTGTTATAGTTCTCAAAGGAAATATTTATCTGACGTTTGTTTTGTTATTTTTAACGATAGTTTTATTACTTTATACTCTCATTCTTTTTTTCTCTTATTACAAAAGATTACTATATTCCTAAATAATTACTATTGATATGTTGTTTTTGCTATCAAACGGTTTCTATAATTGTTTTGTTTTCTGGGATGCTTTTCATATTCATTGTAAATTATTATTGATCACCTGCAATATATTATGTCTTGCTCTGGACACATTGTACGGTTAAATACTTCTTCAATATTTGAAACTATTGTAAAGTCACGGAATCAAAACTAAATGTGAAATTTAGAAATAAATGCAATAAACAAACATATTGCGTATTGAATTGGGTACAAAGTTGAGACGAAAATTTATTTAATAACTTATTTTAAAATGTTGAAACTATTCACACCAAACATTGCGTAGCTTTTGAGATTGTACCATCCTTGAGATGTAGACGTTAAGTATGATACTTAGATGGCTACTTTCAGAAACGTTTATCTAACTGATGGCGGCGGTATATTACTAAAATCAGCAACTATACTGTACATTGTAGTAATTCTTCTGATATGTTTTTCATATGTTTCAGGCCATCTAAACTTAGTGTAAAATTAGAAGAATATTTTGGTATTTTGTCAGGATTTATGTTTACGTTGTTGGAAGGTAGCAGGAAAGCAACTTGACATATACTTTGATGCACATAGATACATTTAACATATATATGAAGTGGAGTCTTATATATATATATATATATATATATATAT
>NC_068981.1:93456852-93463823 GCF_001194135.2 Octopus bimaculoides
GATAGATAGATAGATAGATAGATAGATAGATAGATAGATAGATAATATATATTTATGTGTGTACATACATACATACATACATACATGCATGCATACATACATGCATACATACATACATACATACATACATACATACATACATACATACATACATACATACTCTCTACAACTACAGCGTCAGTTTACTTCCTGTTATTGGCATTTATTGTATTGAACTGGAATGGTGTTCCGGTGAAGAGAATCGTACTTCTTTGAACATGAATGAGACTGCGTATGGAAAGATATTAAACACAGTTTATAAGTAAATCCTTCGTATGCTGAGGCAACGTCGATTACTTTTAATTGATAGCAGAATACACTTCCATTCACTAAATGCGGCCAGTTTTTATAAATTTAAATAGCTTTCTAAGAAGATCCCAATTCTTTTATGATACATCCTGCTCTAGGAAAACTGTAGATAATATAATAATGTGAATAAGATACACAACTAAAGGCGTTTTTTTCAGATTCTTTTATTGCTGCAGCCTACACAGTCCCTTCGAAAACGTTGAAACAGATTCTGTTAATGTATCACTTTAACGGTATAAGTAGGCGAACGTAGATATAGACATCAGCAAGAAGAGAAATGATGAAGGTCGACGTTCGGTGAAGTAAGGACTAGACAGAGAGGCTTTAATGCAGCGACTTGGTAGTCCGAATCGGATGACTGATGAAAGAAGGAAATAGGAGTAGCATGATACAAACCAACCCCGAAGAACGGATGTAGTAGAGGTAGAAAATATAGGGAGAGAGGACAGCACGTCTGTTGACCAGAAGATGCAAGATGGCAGTGAAGAATTTATGCCAAAAAGTCATGTGATCTTTTGTGTAGATACGTTCTTCCGATATCTCAGTATATGGCAACAGCACCGCCCCATATGTAAGATTGTTTATACTAACACGAATCTTACCTGAGTTTAGTAAAGGTCAGAATTTATTGGAGGATAACGTATTAGAAGAGAAGACTTACATTTTTAGATGCAGTCCAAGCTATGTTAATAACGAGCGTCTGTCATGTGAGACCCATCATACTGCTCGGGCCTAGAAATTAAGGAGGTCTAGATTTTACTTGCGTGGTGCTCATATTTAAGTGGTTTTAGGTGTAGTGATGCTTTCTTCCCTTGAGCAGTTTTTTTTAGAGGGCAGGGTCATCAATTGAGAAAAGTTGGCATCACCCCATTGGAGTAAAACTATACCCCGGTGTCTTTGAAACAAGCTAGGCTATATTTGATAAATTTGGGACTTAACTACAATGTTTTGAATTAAAAAGAAAAATATTTATTGCTGGAACACCTTTGAATATGAGTCTGTTTGATCATTGTGAACTTGGAGTTAAATAGCATAATTTATCATTCACAACCGAAAGTAATGAGAGACCCTGAAGATGCCCGCTCGACATGCTGTGTTCGCTCAACAAATAATATGTCAACAAGCTAAATCGTTATATCATACACACACACAAACACACACACACACGCACACTAACATACATACACACACATACGCATGCACACAAATACACACATACACATAGAATGTATGCTCTTAAAAGAGGTTTAGGTAATGCAATCCTATGTAGCAGTAAGTACACTAAATGATTATAGCTGAACGTCTTTGATCTCATGCATGCTCGATTGGGACTAACTTAAGGTTAAGCAGTGTCTCAAGACTTGTATTAGGTTAGTCATTACAAAGTGTCAAAATGTCACTCTTCGTCTATATATTTCTATATATAAAAGTTATCATACTTCAAACATCTTAACTTTAATACAATAAATTAATTTTGAGAAAATAAAAACAACAGAGACGAGATGATTTCGAGAAGACTGTGGCCTATCTGTGTGCATATGTGTATGTGTGTGTGTGTTTGTGTGTGTTGTGTATGTGTATGTGTTATGTACGTGTGTGAATTGGTGCTTGTGAACGTATGTACATGATATGTGTGGGTATGTGTATATGTATTCATATACGTTTGTGTATGCGTGTATATGTGTGTGCTTTTGTGTGTGTGTGTGTATATGTGTGTGCTTTTGTGTGTGTGTGTGTGTGTGTGTGTGTGTGTGTGTGTGTGTGTGTGTGCATTGCCTTGTCACTGACATACAGTTCATTAGGTTGTGACGTTTCTCTTTCTTTGAGCTTTGCAAATAAATAAACCGTTTAATGTTTAATGTAAAAAAATTAATATTGAAATTAGAAAGAAAAATGTTTTGACAACAAAGTTTTGACTACCGAACGGACAGTTCGAGAGTAACCAAGCGAAAGACAACACGCTGTCAGACAACTGAACTTCAGGACAATTGAATGACATGTTGACCGGGTATCAACTAACTTAATCATTACTCCGTAGCATGTATAATTGTTCGTTTTTGTTATTAGATTATTGTAATTTCCCAAACGAGAAACCCCTATCTTTTATCTTTTATCTTTCATATGTTTCAGTCATTTAACTGCGGCCATGATGAAGCACCACCTTGAAGGGTTTTAGTCGAATAAATCGACCCCAGGATTTATTTTACTTTTTTTTTAAGTTACGGGAACCGCTAAGTTATCGGAACATAAATACAGACACGAAAATACTCACACACACACACATACACACACACATATATTTCAGTTTCCGTCAACCAAATCCACTCACAAGGCTTTGGTCAGCACGCAATCGGACTGGACCCCGAACCATGTGGTTTGAAAGCAAACTTCTTAACTCACAGCCACACCTACGCCTATGATAAAAACATTAGTAACGACTAATGAGTTTCTTTTCTCCTTTTTTCTTCAAGAAACATTTTGTCTCAAACAAGTTGATCCGAATCTAAAATAACAATATTTTCCATTAGCTAAATACAAACGAGTCAGTCACTTTAACCGTTTGTCATCCAAGTAACTTCCTGTTGTCCTGTCATGTATGTGATACTGAACTCTTCGGAATACTCAATATATCGTATTTATTCTATTTTGATTTATTCCTCATACATTAAATCAAAAGTCCAGCATTCGTTTTTGCAAATGTGTTCAATGTCTATGTGGATATGCATTCATTATGCTTTAAAGTAGAAGTGTGTGCTTAATGTTAATTTAGTGCTCCATTCCATTCTCATTAACTTGATGCGTGTCAGGTAAGCTGGGTAAACATTTTAGATATGTTAGAAGTTAAACATCTAAAATAAAATGCAACTTCATATATTTGGATAGCACTCATACCACAAATGCCAGCAAGCTGCTACATAAAATTCGCTTGAACGTTTACAGTGATATGCTTGCACGTAATTCGAATCGGCGAGCTAGCAGAATAGTTACCGCCATGGACAAAATGCTTGGCGACATTTCTTCTGACTTTACGTTCTGTGTTCAAATTCTACCGAGGTTGACTTTACCCTTCATACTTTGGGCTCGATAAAGTAAGTACCGGTTGAGCACTGAGCTTGTTGTAATCGACTTACCTTCTCCCATGAAATTGCGGGCCTTGTATCAAAATTTGAAATCAACATGCATATCTTTAATCGTATTATTTGATGTAGGCTTTACAATTTCTTTTTTAATTCTGCTCATTCCCGTGCGTGTTGTACCATGAGCATATATTGCTGTGCATCATACAGCTTGTTTTTACCATGATATTATTGTCTCTTTCTTTTTCTCTCTAGTTTGTGCACTCTATATATCTTTTATCCTTTATTTCCTTACATTCCCTACTGGAGAAGTTTAGTTATATTTACATCACTGGTTGATATATTCAAATTTTATTTATGAACTATTGTGAAAATTCCACAATATTTAACACTTCCATTACTTGTACGTTTCTTTTGGCGACCTACGCTTGTGAGAAGGGTAAATCTTCAATCGGAATGCAGTTTCGTAACTCGTAGCTACTGAAAAGAAAAAACCTAACCGGTATGTATACGGAACACATACACGCGACTCACTCTTCCATTGTCGATGAATTTTCAACTATATCTTTGTCGCTATTTTACACGTACTTTTCCTCGCGAAAATCGATTGAATGTCAAATAGAACTATCGTATTCAATATCACAAATGATTTTTATTACCAATGACAGTATTTCAATGACGCCCTGAAATAAGATCACGAATGCGATTAACACTCTAACATTGTTTCCTCTGTGGAGAACAAGCATTTAACTATTACTATTACGCAATCATTTTATTTATAACATTTTCTACCATCAGCACGAACCATTTCACTCTTATTTTATCTCGTGTATGTGTGTGATAGTATATATGTATGTGTATGCGCGCGCGTGTGCGTATAGACATACATGCATAAACACACATATAAACATATATATACACATATATACATATATATAAGATTGGAAATGATGGAACGCCGGAAAATTTCATACTTTGTTTACAATGAATTGCAAACATTCGACGTAGATATTAAGGAATTTTCTTAAAATTGCTGCTGTCATGTCACTATTTTATTTAAATAGCAATGAAATGTTTTGCTTATATCAGTTAATCTTTATTTCTATTTCTGCGCCTATTTTTGGTTCCTTAATCTCAGTTTTGTTCCTTAATCTCAGTTTTGTTCCTTAATTTTGTGTTGTTTTTTTTCCTCTAAGACATGTGAAGAGAATTTTTTAGTTGTGGCTTGTTGTTCTTTTTATCATCTTTTTATAGTCTTTCAATAACACTAAACACTTTCTGTTTTCTAGCTACTTTATAGTTCAGTCTAGACGGAATAAATAACTGTCACCTTGAAAAGAATAGAAGAGCTCTTTTGATATCTTTGAATAGCAAAAATTTCTTAAATACTGGTTTAGAGCCTTTTGAAGAAGACGAATATTTGTAATCATACAAGAAGAGACGAATATTTGCACTTTATGAAAATAGCAGTGAATATTATGAAATATCCGAAATGATTATATAAGTGATAAAGTTATATAAATGATAACGAAATTGTGATATAGTAGGATTATGGGTTGGCAGAATCTTTACAGCATCCGATTTAAATATCTTAAGATATTTGTTGGGTCATTTTTAAGTTCTGAGTTCAAATCCGGTCAGTGTTAACTTTACTTTTCGAAGATTGATAAAATAAAAGTAACAACCAAATATCTTAGAGCGATTTAATCAAATGTACCCTTCGTTTATATTTGAGGCTTTGTGCCTATACAATATATCAGTATTTTATACTGTAGGATAACATGATCTTCACATAACATTAACAAATATACATACAAGTTCAGCTTAATATCAGGGATAGGAGACAGTCAGTCGCATAGTTGAAAGATGCGTTCCACAGCCATCAATCTAGTCGCTTGACCTGCCATGAATAACAAATCTCTCCGCCATCTGAAAAAGGAAGGATATTTTGAACAATGTATTTTCAGCAAGTCTGCTGGGCCGAGGATAAATGACAATAATAATAATCTATTCCGGTTGAAGAAGGATTTGTGTTTTATAGATAAGAGAAAATTATGACTCCTAGTAACTAAAACTTTTAGAATAATGTTTTTATCAAAGCATGTAAGATTTCTTCACTTCTATGATCTTCAAACGGCGCTAAAAAATAGTTTTTAAAAACTTATGCTATTTGAAGTTATCAAAAGAAATATTTTATTGGAACGTGACATTTATTTATTCTGTCTAGATTATGTGATGTTGTTAGAAAGCAGGAGCTGTCATTCAAAGAATTTCACTGTAAGCAACAAAAGAAATAAGAAATACATCAGATCCTTGTTTAGATGGTCCTTCAAAATGAAAAAAAAAAAACAATGCGGTGAAACTTCTAACAAAGAGGTTGTAGCAGATTCAGAGAAAGAGCATTGCTAAAGAGCGTAAAATTATAATTTGCACATTGATAATGACCTGGATATCTTTTTAAGATATTTTACTCACATATTAATCAATACTTGTACACATTCAGACAGAAATAATAGAATTCTGAGCTGATCAAATGAAATATTTACGGTAGTTTGCACACAACATAAATGTTTCATTTTGTCCTGGTCTCAAAAAAAAAGTAGAATTTCGCATTTGTCATTAACCTGCTTATTACAATTAAATTATTACTGTACAACATTACAATAAGGGAATTTTATAAAAATATCTTGCATTCCACATTTGAGACATAGGTGCTAGCCGTGTGGTTAAACAGGTTCGCATAAAAACAAGGTCGCTAGTTCCAGTTTCGTTCCCACTGCATGACATCTTCACACATGTTTCAGATTTAGCAATACTCTGAGTAAAATTGGGTGGACATAAGCTCCACAACATTCCATGCATATGTGCATATGTGTGTGTCTCTGTGTGAAGGTTTTTGTGTATTTATGCAGGTATGTGCGCGCGGGTTCTCTTTAGTGTCGGTGTCTGCCTGCATGTTTACACCGTGTGAAAAACATTGTTGTGTTAAAATGCATCACCTGTACATTTGAGAGATATAGATCAAAAAGATAAATACTATATTTAAATGGTTATTGTGATACATATGATAGACTAAGCTACATTGCGACCGGGACCACAGCATGATCACTATTCAATAAATAAACGTAGGGGAAAGTGGAAACGAAATAATCCCGTTCATTATCAGAAATTCATATAAAGCATTTATATTAGCAGTTGACATTGCGATGTCATTTTGATATTAGTACTTTACTGGCTTGAATCCTCTCGAAGATATATGGAAATGCATCAAGTAAAATCTGCAATATACATACATACAAACATACACATACTCACACACACATATCCTATATGCGTTTGTATTATTTTATGTATATATATATATATATATATATAGATAGATAGATAGATAGATAGATAGATAGATAGATAGATAGATAGATAGATAGATAGATGTATTATTTCTATATATACAAAGATATATATGCATATATTATGTGTGTATGTGTGCGTGGGTGGCTGTGTGTGTGTGCCTTTCTTCGATGATGAGCCGCGATATTGAGCCGT
>NC_068981.1:93464127-93467554 GCF_001194135.2 Octopus bimaculoides
ATATATATATATATATATATATACCAGTTGTTACCCATATGACAGGCAGGTTATTTAAGAAGTTTCTTTCCAAAGGTACTAAAAAGGATAAAAATATCACTAATAAAACACTAGGGGTCTACTACTCCGGGGTACCGGAAGAGTTGGATGTGACCTCCTTATACTAGTTTACATGAGTTGTTCTGGAAGTCGATGGAACTCTTCTCCGGTCATAATCACATTGTCGCGTATAACCTTTCGACTATACACAAAAGGATGGACAGCTAGCAGACGTGGCATAATTGTTAGTGATAGCACGGAAGGTATGAAACGGAAAATAATCTCCATACCAACTGCCGGAATCACTCCTGCAATAGATAGAAAGCAGGACAGTTCGAAATTCACAGTTCTTCGCGCAAAAGTTGTAAAACGTACAGAACTGTTGTAAATGAAGGAAGAGTGAGGGTTTAGTAAGATAAATTTTGAAGGGAAGGGCTCCAACTTCGGGAAAAAAAACTCGATTACTAGACTTCTTGAGAAAAGATCACCACTCTACTGTGAACAATTAATGTACATCTTCTTGGAAGGCATGGGATATTTATTTCTCTGTCCAACTCAAAGGGTTTTCATGGGTACTTTCAAATACATCAGTCTCAAGAATCGTTACTCACTCATGTGGTAGACTTAGCCAATTTGTATATTTTTCTTTAACTTATGTGTTGTTTTAATTATCACGTTTTAATATACTCATTTATCTGTTTTCATTTTCTCAATTTTATGTCTTTTGTATAACATCTTTCCCATTATATTTTAGATAATCTTGTCCTATCCATTTCTGTCTGTCTGTGTATGTATGGATACTTGTATCCAGTGTAGAATATTTTTTAATGTTATTATTCTTATTGTTGTTTCTGTACTTCCTGCTTTTATGTTCTCTAGTGCTGGCTCCAAATTACCAGTCTGGGCAATGATAGGGAATATTGCTTGATTGACAGCACCTGTTAACCGCTTCAGAAGCCTCATATTACCGTCGCCTGATCGAGAATGGAAGATATTTGCTTACAACTTTTATGGAAAGTATAAAAAACCCAGCGACCACATTGCCTTTGGATACCTATAAATTTATAGTATGCGCGCTCTTTGCAATTAGCCGAACTTCTGGACTACAGGCATATTGATTTTACTGGCACACGGTTGCGGATGTTTTCCATACTTTCTTCGTTAGCCATAGAGTTCTAGTCAACACAGGTATAATTTCAATCTTTGTACACCGCATCTTGCATTTTTGACCTCTTGGACTATGTACTTAGTCAGGATCCCTGTCACTCTCGTCACAATATTACTTTCGGGTGGTATAGTTGTGTTGATAAATATGCACCAACTTTCTTCTGTTCTTGTTAACAATGTCAGGCTCATTGACATTTATGTCTATTGTTGGTGTGGATGTTCCAGAAGATTTTGACCTTGTTCTGGTCCGAGACTACATTTGACCGATGGTTGTATCAGCTCTAAGTCGTCTTGATCTTGTAACTCCAGCTGCTTTTGAAAGAAGGTACGCTGCAGCCTTGAAACGCATGTGGATGTGTTTGGCCTTTGCCATTTCTGCGCATCCAAAGGCAATGAAGTCGCTGATTTCTTCACACTTTTCACTGAAACTGCACTGTTATTCTTTTCCATCCTTCATGAGGTGATTGCGGAAGTCAGATATGCTGATGCGATAAACGAAACCTCTGTCCCTGCATTCTGATGCCATTACCGATGGATTGCCTTCAGTTGGTCCACCTCCCAATCCTGCATCTCTTGTGTGGAGTTTGAGATCTTTCTGTACAGTATTATCATTATTTCATTGCACAATATGGATATGAAATAATGTTTTTTTACTGAGATTTTTTTTATTAATGTGAACTATTCTTTATCTTCGTATTACCTTAATCATCTTTTGCGGCCCTTGTGTCCAATAAAGAAAATGGGCGGTGAGCTGGTAGAATCGTTAGCGCAACGGACAAAATGCTTAGCGGGATATTTTTTCCGGCTTTTTATGTTCTGAATTTAAATGCCAGCGAGTTCGAAATTCTCGTTGATCTTTGTAATTCATCTTACGACTACAACAACAACAACAACTACTACTACTACTACTACCATAATTTGTAACAACATCTATATTTGTTAAATGCAGCGTATACTTGTTTTCTAGAGTAGAGCACAGGAACGAAATTCTAGTATTGTTGTGGTTTTAAATTACACACGCGCGCACATACACACGTTCTCTCTCTCTCTCTCCCCCTTTTTCTCTTTATATATATATATTATCTCTCTTCCCTCCAATAGATGAGGATAATGATTCTACTCGTTCCTGTTATCGATATCGCCAACACTGTGTATATATCGATTTATTTTCTGTCTATCAAACTCTATGTATTTATCTCTACTGTATATATATATCTATTTAACTTCACGTCTGCCTATATATCTTATTACCTCTCTTACTACCTTGCTCATCTCAACAAATTTATCTCTCATATGTTGGTCCGATTGTATGCGACTGTCACATTGTCAAGAAATGGAAGCTGTAAGATATAGCTGTTAGATGTCTGCTTACAAGCTAACACCCAGCTTAATTCACTGAATACTGGGCAGTGAATTTATCTTCTTTCAACATTCCATTACAGTCGAATCGTTTAATCTTCCAAGTTTATCGAAATGAATAGTGAGTGCAAGTAAGATCAATGTAGACGTGTCACAATGTGTATATATGTGTGTGAGTGAGTGAGTGAGTGAGTGAGTGAGTGAGAGAGTGAGTGAGTGAGTTGAGTGAGTGAGTGAGTGAGTGTGTCGAAGTGTGTCAATTTATGTGTTAATGTGTGGAAACATGCAAAAGGGAATAGTTTAAAGAGAAAGGTAGTGGAAAGTGAAATATTGAGAGTGGGTGCGAGACAGGCTAAAAGAGAGTAATTGATTGAGAATTCACGCAGAACAGAGAGAGAGAGAGAGTGTGTGTGTGTGTGTGTGTGTGTGGTGAACTGACGTACTGAAAAATACTCTACGTGATACAGAGATAATATGACAGCGGTAGATAAAGAGAGATAGTGAGTGTAAAGGCATGCATACACAAAGTGCGTGAAATAGATTTGGAAGACAAACAATCTAGTAGAGACTAGGAAAAAAATCTATATTTAAAGACTGATAGGTAGATAAACAGACAGGCAGATAGTTAAACAGACAAACAGAAAGATAGGCAAGATAGACAGACAGACAGGTAGGCAGGCAGGCAAACAGGCAGTCAGGCAAGCAGGCCGACAGACTGACAGACAGGCAGATAGCTAGCTAGATAGATACATTTCTTTTATTAGCCACACAGGGCTCAACGAAGATGGGACAAATACAATGTAGAGCTTTTCTTTTTGGGAGGGGGAAGGAAGGAAAAAAAAAAAAAAAAAAAAAAAAAAAA
>NC_068981.1:93475405-93476263 GCF_001194135.2 Octopus bimaculoides
ATACAGAAGCGCCGACAGGGGACATCCCTGACGGACCGAACGCGTGATGTCGAACGGTTTTGACAGGTGACCGTTTACCCGTATTACCGATCGGATGCCGCTATACAAGGCAGCGATCCAACCGCAGTTGACGGGACCAAAGCCAGCTGCCCTGAGGACGGGCGCCAGGTATCGATGGTCGACCCTATCGAAGGCTTTAGATTGATCTAAATTGATCAGCGCCCCACCCATGCCAGGATCCTTAACTACCCTGTCCATGATGTAGCGCATGAGGTGGAGGTTGTCATGGATACTTCTGCCCGGCACGGCGCATGTTTGCGCCCTGTCGACCAGTTTATCGATGACAAGCGCCAACCTCTCGGCTATTACTTTGGCCAAAATTTTCAAATCTGCGTTGAGCAGAGTGATGGGCCTGAAATTATCTATAAAATTCCCCTTGTTTGAGTCTTTCTTCAGCAATGTCACTGCACCTCGGCTCACGAAACCGGGAATTCTCGTTTTGTTGCTAGTTGCAGTAGATTGATGCCAAGAGGTCGGCAAACAAGTCTGGCATTTGACAATACAGCTCGTAGGGTAGACCATCCAATCCAGGTGACTTATCCCTCGCGCAGCCCGCCATAGCATCCCTTACTTCAGCAGCTGTGATGGGACCCTCACAACACTCTGCCTCTCCCGCCGAGAGCCGCGGCAGGTAGGCAGTGAAGTCCATCCTGCGTTCCGACCCACCGCTCGCACCGAACAGTCGAGCAAAGTGCTGTTGAAAGGCCCCACACATCCTTTCGGGTTCGAGCAAACTACATCCCTGAGATAGATAGATAGATAGATAGATAGATAGATAGATAGATAGATAGATAGATA
>NC_068981.1:93476675-93480627 GCF_001194135.2 Octopus bimaculoides
ACAGTAATGTTCTCGTATAAAAAGAGGGGAGGACAGTTTAGGTTTAGCCGTGGAAAGAAAAGCCTACGGAAAAGACCACGGTAATCTTAGTCAATGTTGTCATTGTTATTGAAGGAACTATAACAGTAAGTGACTCTCTTTTGCCTTTTTGTTTTTTTTTCTGGATTTTTTTACTCCTTTATAGTGTTATGCTCAAGGTGGCCCCGTCATTCACACGTGCCATCCTTGCTACATTCACCCATCTTTTTTTGAAACATTCACTAGACAAGACTTAGATAGACAGACAGACAGACAGATAGATAGATAGATAGATAGATAGATAGATAGATAGATAGATAGATAGATAGATAGATAGATAGATAGAATTAAGTCTCAATGAAACGTGGAAAAACAAGATTACGTTAAGAAAATTTTAAATGTTTTAACTGTCGCTTGCGAAAACATGATGACATTTTGAGAAAGTATAGAATGCTCCCGAGCTTGCAATTAAACAAAGTTTGAGGAAATGATTAGTTTTAATTAAAGGTGGAGGTTAAATCGATGTTTAGCAGTTTGTGTGTTTGTTACTATTTATTGTTGTGTACAACGTCACTTCCGTTGAATAGTTGTTATGGGCTTCCGTCTGTAAATGGTAACGGTCTTTCAGTTTCTGGAAGCTTTAATGTTAGAACTTAAGTCTGCCTTTACGTTAATTTCTTTGCAGCGCGTGAAATTTCGTAATTTCAAACGGAAGAATAGTTTCGTTACAATGTATTTGTTTTAATAATTTTTAAATGTTTATAGATTTTAGGTGGAAATATTAGTTTAAATTCTATATATACTTGTTTATTCAATAGTTACGTGTTTAGTTCGAGTTTTTCCCAAGTGACAAATATTTCATGCCTTCGATTAATAATAGTTATTCAGTTTGTTCGCACTAAACTTTTCATTTATGTTATTAATTTTTCATAATTCGGATTTTTTTTTTGTCATATCTATATTATTTTATTGTATTATATTTTTATCTATATTTTTAATAGGCAATTATTCGGCTACGTTTATTTTTTTATTATTAGGCATATATCTAATAGATATTGAGCAATGCTTGTGTTTTTCCTTCGCACATGGTTTGGGGACATGATCGAAGATATATATATATATATTGTTCCACTAGTTTAAATTCGGTACGTTTTTGGTCTGGTTTCATGCGTGAGATATGTTATTAAATGAGAAACAACATATCTATTAGTCTATATCCGCTAATTAATCGAAAGTTTTGAGATTCTAGTCCGCAGATATTTTGACGTAACTTTTTTTTCTACTGAACCAAATTTCAAACTATTTATGCCAAAGTGTAGCTGAGGGGGTGTCCTCTTTAAAACTATTAACAGTTTGCAATTTAGTTGACAACTGAATTAGTGGTGAAGCTTGGAAGCTCCTGCGATTAACGAAATGGTGGACTTAAGAATAATATAGTGAACAATTACCGTGGTTGAATGATTAACTGAAACACGTGGATCTTTAGTATGGCTCTGGTTCTTGAACCTACTCCATATGCCACCGTTTTTCTCACCGATCTTAGTTCTATACTTATTATTCCTTATATTGTTTTTATCATTTCTGTGTATCGTTCGTTCAGCAGGCTTTGCTGAATACGTTTAGT
Source organism: Octopus bimaculoides (assembly GCF_001194135.2). Lineage (NCBI taxonomy): Eukaryota > Metazoa > Mollusca > Cephalopoda > Octopoda > Octopodidae > Octopus > Octopus bimaculoides. The sequence continues at coordinate 93,478,318 of NC_068981.1, forward strand.
TTGCTCGCGCTATTTTATACAGTAGCCTTTTCGGATCATATTGTCCATTATAGGAGGAATGATTTGTTTTATAGATATCTTCTTTTAATTTCTAGCTTTATAGCTATAATTTAAAACTATTTTCTTTATATTCAATGTTATTTATAATAATAAGCAGGTTTTGGCATAATGTGCATATTACACTATTGTTTCACTCCTGCTTAATGTTTGTTGATACCCAGACAGCGTCTATATCTTTAACACCGCCGGATTAAATGGTATATCCCAGATGTCGAAATAATAATGATAACAGTTAGGCAGTTAAAAATGGGAATATGTGTTTGATATTTTTGCTCGAGAATCATTTCTATTTGGGATCTCGTTGTTCTGAGCTATCCTTCACTCTCATAAGTTTTGAGGTACCATGTGTATGGTGATTACATATACTGATATTGCTTGATTGACTTCACAGATAATCTTATAAGGCTAGAGTAATAGCTTCTAATTTTGGGAGGCTCCGTGGCATATATATATACGTGTGTGTGTGTGTGTGTGTGTGTGTGTACACACACATAGTAAACATACATACATATGTATATATATATATATATATATATATATGGATGTGAGTGTGCGTATTACATACGTGCATGCTTTTGTACTTCTACATTCTTCATAAATAGAATTCCTTTGTGACCAATAAAACAATCTATATATGAGTGTGAACGCGCGTGCTTGTATGTAGAGATATATAATGATACATAAACAGGCAGTCACAAGGCGAAGAGAGAGAGAGGGGGGAGATTGGGGGAGGAGAGGGAGGGAGGAGAGGGAGGGAGGAGAGATGCTTAGACAGATAGAAAGAAGGAGAGAGAGATGGATATGAATATCAATTCAGCAAAGATTGAATAGAATAGCGTCTATGCCTGATACATACATACAAACATACATACATACATACATGCATACATACATACATACATACATGCATGCATGCATACGTACATACATACATGCATGCATGCATACGTACATACACACACACAAACAAACATATATAAATTGAGTGAGAGTGTGTTGCATGTAGAGGAAGTTTTAGCAGAGAAAAAGAACCTAGTTACATCGGAGAGTAGTTACTAAGAAGTTAAATAAAAATATACGCAGGTGTATAATTCGAGGATTAGATGGTTGCGTGTATATATATTGGAGCGTTTTCCTTCGAGATAAACATTCATTTTCTTGAATGTAGCGGGGTGTACGGATTAAACAGAACGCAAAAAATAAAGGAAGGAAGACAACATCAAAAGAGATAAGAGATAGCAGAAGAGAGAGAGACAGAGAGCAGAGAATGTCACAGAGGAAGAGAAAAGACACAAAGAGAAGGTGAGTGAGAGAAAAAGAAGAAAGAAAAGGAGAGAGAGAGTGGTAGAGAGATATTGAACAATTTTAAAGGCGCATTTACAGTATAAAAAGTAGGAATGGTATGAACTTCGTCTCTATGACAACTCGCCTACGTCATCAGTGATGGTTCAAAGTAAAATATATACGAAACAGGTGATCTAAGGTGAGATTTTATGCCACATAACAAAGGGAATTGAAAGAAATCTTGTAAACAAAATATATGGCGAAGTTGGGCTGTAACAAATTCTTTAAATAGATGAATGAATGAATGAATAAATAAATGAATGAATAAATAAATATATAATCACAAATAAATAAATAAATAAATAGATAAATAGATAAATAAATAAACAAGCATTCGGTTTAGGGAATGAAATGCAAACATTTTGTGGAGAAAAACATCAATGAGTGAAAGAAGGAAGGAAGGAAAACAAGCCTAAATAAGAATACAAGACAAGTCAATATAGAAGCTACTACCTGGTTGTGCGGCTTGCTAGAAATAAGTACCAGACAAGCATCACAACCTAAGTCTACCAACTTAAAATAATAAGAAAAGAGGCATTGGATAACGTAGTCCTTACATACCATTGCAAGGAAATAAGTCGAAATCTGGAACATATTTGACCATATTTGACCATATTTGATCACAGATAACTTACAGCGAAGCAACACTAGTGTATGTATCCAAATAAGTCTTTAGTTGGTCAGCCGATCTGACAGAAATAGCAGCCAATTGTCTCTCAAATAGCACAATAGACAAGAAACTCAATGGATACACGAAATAATGTGGTCTTAGGATACACTATATGTTTAGATTACATAGTGTGGTCAGAGTTGAAAACTTTATAAACATACACACACACACACACACACACACACACACACACACACACACACACACACACACACACACACACACACACACACACA
>NC_068981.1:93480803-93482134 GCF_001194135.2 Octopus bimaculoides
CTCAAAACGAATCAGTAGCGGCATAGACTTCAGAACGATAGGTTGGGAATCTCTTATCTTGGTAATGCTTGCTGAAGAAGCTAAGGTTTATTTTGCCAGTGCAGAAACTAGTCCACGTGAATCCAAATACTTAAATATATATATATTATTCAAAGGAATTCCAACTTTGTCTGTTTCTTTTTTATGTTTTTTTAATGTTTTATTTATATTCTTATAGGATATAGAATATATGGTATATATAGTAAATATAGTAAAATGAAATGAAGTATTGATAGTCTTACTGAATAAATGAAATATTGAATATCAAATATTAAAGGACTACTATACTTTCTTGCATTTAGGCAATCTCCAAGGTGTCAGGTTGTGACAGGAATGTTTCAACTGTAGTTGATTGGCTGTCTTTTTTCCTTTATATATGTTTTTGTGCACAGCAGTAGTAGTTTTTTGGCTATATTTAGAGATGATGCCAAACCATTTTTCAATGTCTATTTTTAGAAATGATGACAGCAGTACTTTTTAGAGATTTTAGTGTTTTAGTTATAGAGATAAAATTTTTAAGCCCCAAATAAGATTAATTTAATCATTGTTTGTTAAGCTTGTGTTTGAATTTCTTAATAAAGTCCTTTTCTCTTAGTTTTCTCTCAATTTCATTCAGGTTGTAAAGTTTATGAAATGGAAATATCATAAAAGTTTTCCGACCACATGTTGCCAGATGGTTACTCAGTGGTATTTGGCGAACTTTTGGATTTTTAATTTGTTGTCAATGCACATGCGAGCCTTCTGATAGTGCATTACCTGTCTGGCCAGCATACAGTTCTTCACAATTTGAGCATTTGATGCAGTAGATTAAATTTCTACTTTTGCAGTTCATGTCCGCGTTTGTGAATATTTTCCCTGTTTTTGTGTTCATATTTGGGCCGGTATGAATTGATTGGCATGTACCGCATCGGCTATCATTGCATTTAGACACATTGAATGGTTGACCTTTGTTGCTAAGGTCAAACCTTGCCTTTGTTAATAACTTTTTCAAGCTTTTAGGCTGTCTGTTACTGAGAGTTATACTTTGATCTGTAATGATATTTCTCAATTCCTTACTTTGTGCAAGGATTGGTAAGTTTGCTTTAGCGATATTGAAGACGTTCTGGTGGTATGGATTGTGTGTCACAATAATTGGTATGATTTGTTCTTGTTTTTCTCTTCTTTGTGGTGTCCTCAGTTGTTGTATGGGTATTTTCAAAGCCCGCTGAATACCATTTTCTATAAGTAGTGACGGGTATATTTGTTTCAGCAGAAATTCTGTCGGTTTCATCAGGCGCTGATTTCTGGTCTTT
>NC_068981.1:93482404-93483645 GCF_001194135.2 Octopus bimaculoides
ATTTACTTTACTTTATATTATACTCATTTATTGTGCTTTTAATTATTAATTTTTCTATATGTGATAGTGGATTTTCATCGATGAGTTCTTGATAATTGGTTATTTTCCCTAAAACTATATATTTTATATATACTTTATCTTTAAGGCTCAATTTAATTTTAATTTTTTATAAATTGATTTTAATTGAGTTTTTTGCCTGTAATTTTGGATTTTGTCCCTAATATTATTATTATATATATATATATATATACACACACACATTTCCTGTGTCCTTATGTTTATGAGGGGGAGACAAGCACCTCCACCAAGCCCAGCCTGCATTCAGGGTCATGTTTCTGAGTCTTTGCTCGTCATCAGCCTGAAGTAGCACGACCAGCTGGCTGAAGATGCCTGTCAATCTCTCACAAACATATATATTTCTAGTGAAATCCACATTCACAGATTACAAAAATTAGAAATTATCTAATTATAAATCTCACAGAAAGACTTAAGCAGCAGTGTTACGATAAAACTGCTTTATTTAGCCCTTCCTAGGGATAAATAGCAGCAGCATGATTCCCTTATTGGGACTGTCACGTTAAGTTGACAGTATACAACTGCTTTATCGTAACACTGCTGCTTAAGTCTCTCTGTGAAATTTATAATTAGATTATTTCTAATATATATATATATACTAGAATAAGCACCACAATAAAATTGTCCGAGGAACGGGAACCTGTGATACTGTGTGTCTGTGTATTTGCCCTGTCGGTATTTACATTGGGAGCCCTTCGCATCGAAGATCGGTGATTGTCGTACGCTGACGAAAGGTAAATACCCAGAAATCCGGGTCCGTGCGTATCACGTCAGATCGACGATGGGAAAGATGACTTCCCTTTGCAAATACCAACAGAGCACAGAAAGTGTGTCAATAGACAGCTAGAGGAGATGTTCTCCTGGGGCTACAAGCTACAGTAGCATTCAGCCTTAGGGGTTAGCCGCATTTAATTGGCAAATATACTTCACGTTGACGTGCAGCTACTGTTTATACCTCGTTCAGAGATTTATTATTGCCTGTTTACACTTTTTTAAGATCAGTGAATTTTCGTCACTGCAAAAAGGATATATGTATTTGCATTGGGAGCCCTTCGGATCGAAGATAGGTGATTGTCGTACGCTGACGAAGGGTAAATACCCAGAAACCCGGGTCCGTGCTTATCACGTCAGATCAACGATGGGAAGGATGACTTCCCTTTGCAAAT
>NC_068981.1:93483655-93483921 GCF_001194135.2 Octopus bimaculoides
TTATCACGTCAGATCAACGATGGGAAGGATGACTTCCCTTTGCAAATACCGACAGGGCACAGAAAGTGTGTTAATAGCCAGCTGGAGGAGATGTTCTCCTGCAGCTACAAGCTACAGTAGCATTCACCCTTAGGGCTTAGCCACATTTAAGTCGCAAATATACTTCACGTATATATATATATATATATATACGTATGTGTTTATATATGTGTATATATACAGATGGGTGTGTATGTATGTGTGCGTATATGTATATGCATATATAT
>NC_068981.1:93484555-93493879 GCF_001194135.2 Octopus bimaculoides
ATATATATATATATATATATATATATACTTTATATATGTATTTATATATGTGTATGCTTGCATACATACATACATGCATACATATATACATACATACTAACATACATGCATGCATACATACATACATAAATACATACATACATACATACATACATATATACAACATGCGTACATACATAAACAAATGGAAGGTGGGAAATACAAGTGTGTATTTAGATGTAGCAATCTATTTGTCTGTTCGTTATCCAATTTATGCATTTATCAATTTGTGTATACATGTGTGTGTGTGTGTGTGTGTTTGTGTGTGTCTGTCTGTCTGTGTGTCTGTGTGGCTGTCTGTGTGTATCTGTGTCTGTGTTACTGTATGTGCGTGTGTATGTGCGCGAATGTGTACAAATATACGTCATATATATATTGTGAGAGACAGACAGACACACATACAGATAGACACACAGACGGACAGAGACCGAGAGAGTTAGGGGGAGTGTGGTTAGAAGATGGAGGAATGAAAGGCAGAAGAAAGAAAGAAAGAAAGAAAGAAAGAAAGAAAGAAGGAAAGAAAGAAATGACCAAAGAGGTACAGTGAGAGAGAGAGTTGGTCAAAAGGGATGGATGGAAGGGAGTATGGGTTGTATTTTAGAGCAGAAATATCTACTCATCTAAGGGATTTGGGTTCAATAAAGAAATAAATCAACTTTGATGTGTTTCAAACAAAAAGAAATTCGTTCGATCAACAGATAGGAATTGATTGGTGAGAACATTCTTGGAAAATTAATTAGAAAATATTTCCAAATACTTTGAGTTGTACATAAATTGAAGTTTCAATAGATTTTTTTTTTTTTGCACTGCATATGCATCTGCAACGAAGGCACACGTGACCGCGTGATTAGATAATTTGCTTTGAAACACATGTGGCAGCGGATTCAATCTCGTCTTGCACGATTCTCTGTTATGAGTTTTCTGGCAAAGGTGATAGGTTGTGTGAAAGAATTTGTTGCGTGTGTCATGTGTACATCCATTCTTACTTGCTTATCTACCTACTTGTCTACATACATACATACATACATACATACATACATACATACACACATACACGCATACAACGAAAAAAAATACCGTGTTGGAAACAGATATACGAAAATTACACGCTGCGTTTTTGTTTGTGGATGACATAAAACATTATGCAAAGAATATGCATGAGATGAAAAAGAGCCTTGGCCTGGTTACATTCTCAAAGGATGTAGGGTTGGAGTTTGGTCAGGATAAATATTGTTATATGGTTGTGAAAAAGGGGAAACTATAAACCAAACTAGTAACATCTCCATCAATGATTTGACTGTGTCCCCTGTATCTGCCGAGGAATGTTAAAAGGGTGAATGAAAACATATCTTACATTGGCACCTGTAACAAAGCACGTGTCACTAAAAGAAAATTACAGTCGAATAAAGAAAATTTGGACCTCAGAACTCTCGGCATTCAATAAAACAGTGGTCCACAACGTGTTGGCAGTGCCAGTACTCACACCAACATTTGGGCTACTTGAATGGAGGCTTGATGAGATCCGTGACGTATATCATCAAGTCTATTCTTCCTTTGATCGGGTACCTTCTGATCTCGTTACTGGTGCGTTTCAACTCTGTCCCCCTAATGAAATTCTTTACACGCATGCACTGACACACCAGACATACAAACATCCACACACTCAGCGTAAGAGTTATACATATACCAAGAAAGGTGTAAGTTTTCAATATATATACATATATAGAGAGGTGTAAGTTTTCAATGAGAAAAACCTAAAAGACAGAGACAGATAGAGAGAGGTACATAGACGTGTGACTGACTTGCATTACATGTCATATCAAGTGAGAGGAGGAAGTAGCATGTACAAAGAGAATGGGAGAGAGTGCCGTAAATGTATAGAGAAGGAAAATGCGTAAAAGGCAGGGAGAGGCAGATAAACAGATAGGTAAATAATATATTTTGATTACCACTGAAAAACAACCTCTCTGGGAAGCAGATGGCGAAGGTCAAGTCCGTTTTTTCTCTCGGACAGACCATTTGGGAGCGTATCTGTGACATACACATATACAGACACGTATACCTTCTCATTTATATAGCAGAATCTACTAAGTGGATAATGTTTGGAAATTTTGGTACAAGACCAGTTCTTGACTGATATTTATTTTATCGACACCGAAAGGATGAAGGGCAAAGTCAGCCTCGGCGGAATTTGAGGACCACAAAATGCCGCTATACATTTGGACCGACGTACTAAAGGTTCTGTCAGGCTGGAGTTTGGTCAGGATAAATGTTGTTATATTTACAGGTGATAATGGATTCAAATTTTGGCACAAAGCCAGGAATTTTAGAGGGGGTCGAAGTTGATTACATCAGAACTTGTGTTTAACTGGCACTTATTCTATCGACCTCGAAAACATAAAAAAATCGGTCTTGAGGGCATTTGACTACAGAATGTAAAACCGAAAAACATGACCGCATGCATTTTTTTCCCGGTGAGCCAACGACTCTGCCAGCGACTCTGCCAACTCGCTGTCTTAGATATAGTTAATAATACCTTCAAATTTTCCTATAAGACCAGCAAGTTTAAGGAAAGGGTTAATTGGACCACACCGACCTCAGGCAGATTAAAGGCAAAGTAGGCCTTCGCAGAATTTGAACTCAGAACGTAGACGGACGAAATGCCGCTGAGCATTTTGCCTGGCGTGCTAAATGTTCTGATAGCTCGCCCCTTAGATATAGATAATGATTTCAAATCATGGTACAGGGGCAATAATTATAAAAGAGTAGGTAAGTTGGTCACATCAGCCCCAGTACTCAACCGTTACTTATTTTATCGACCTTGAACTATGATGGGGAAAATTGACATCAACTCCATTTGCACTCAGAGCGTACAGCCGGAAGAAATGCCGCTAAGCATTTTGTTCGGCATGCTAACGATTCCCCCCAGTTCACCGAGTTACGGGGATTTGACAAAAAAATGGAAACACCTTAAAATTTCAAACAAATTTATTGTAATATGAGGTAGGACCGCCTTTGGCAATAATTACAGCTTGAATTCTATGAGGTATGGACTCGTACAAAGTTTGAATTGTTTCCAAAGGAATTTTTGTCCATTCTTCAGCTAAAACATTCTCTAGTTCGCGTAGTGATGACGGTAGAGGATATCGACTCCTTACTTGTTTTTCTAAAATGCACCATAAATATTTAATAATATTGAGATTTGAGGACTGTGGTGGCCAGATAGAATGTTCAACTTCACTAGAATGTTCCTCGTGCCATTCAGTAACAACTTTAACTGTGTGAATTGGTGCATTATCATCCAGAAAGATTGTGTATCCCTCCGGAAACAGTTCCGCAACCATAGGATGAATTTGATCAGATAAAATGCTTAGATAGGCTTGACTATTAATTTTGCCATGAAGGGAAACCATTAAACCGGCGGATTTCCAAGATATAGTCCCCCAGATCATCACAGATCCTCTTTTTTATTTAACAATTGGAAGAAGGCAGTCTGCGTCAAATGCTTCTTTTGCTGTCCCCACACGTATACTCGGTCGGTTGTCAGAAATAAGGTAAAGGATGACTCGTCCGAGAAAATAACATTCTTCCTCTGCTCTAGGGACCAACTCTAAACGCTTTGCAACGTTTGTTTTTGAAAGTAGTGATTTTCTGATTGCAACACTCCTGTGAAATCCGGCTTTGTGCAGCTCGCGGCGAACAGTTTTTGTGGAAACTGGGTTCTCGAGGTGGTCATTAAGCTCTGCAGTAATTTTGGGAGCTGTACTTTTGTTATCCTTTCTAACAATTCGCTTAAGAATCCGACGGTCCCTATCTGAAAGTCTAGGTTTTCTTCCGGAGTTTTGTTTCGACGAGGAGGATTTTCCCTCTTTCTCGAAGGCTTTCATTACTTTGGATACAGTACTTCTCGATACAGCAAACATTTCGACTGTTTTCGTTTCGTAAGCGCCGTCCATACGAGCACCAACAATTTGAAATCTTTGAAAGTCCAATAGATCTGTCATTTTACTGAATTTTGATTACCTTTTTCTGAGGATACCTGAAAAAAAAAAACAATTCTGAAGATACCTGGAAAAAAAAACAATTATAGCAAACCATAAAACCAAAAAACATAAAAATGAACAAGCTTTTGACGGTTTTATAGATATTTCAAAATTATGATGCTCTGATGCTTGGTGTTTCCATTATTTTGTCCAACCCCTGTATAATAAAACGATTGAGTCAAAGCAGAGAGCTCGCAGAAACCTTTGCACACCGGGTGAAATGCTTAGCGGTACTCCGTTTGTCTTTACGTGCAAATTCCGCCGAGGTCGACTGTGCCTTTCATCCTTTCAGAGTCGATAAATTAAGTACCAGCTGCGCACTGGGCTCAATTTAATCGACTGGCCTCTCCCCCAAAATTTCGGCCCTTGTGCCTAGAGTAGAAAAAAAATAAAATGATTGGGTGTGATACAGAATTTCTTTAAACAAAGATTACATGAATTAAAGCCTATTTTCTCTTACCTTAGCGTCTTGAAAATCAAATGAAATAAGGTTAAAAAACAAATATCAATAAAAACAAGTTTTAAATAATTCTTCAAGGATATCTAACATGATGTTAACTTTGAAATTTATTGGAAATTGATTTGATTTTTGCATGTGCCTCATCCAATGCAGTATCAGGAAGTATCAGGTTTTCTAATCTGTTAGGTTAGCAGGATATGCTGCTCTCTTCTTTTCCTTCATACAATTCTCTGTAGAGTTTCCATAAGTGGGTATGACCCTTTGACATGCTTCCGCTAGATTATTGAAACTGTCACTGCGAACTTGACACGTTTCTTCTATTGTTTCAGGAGCGTGGGATTTTATTTTCGTAATAAATAACTCTTTCTCCACTTTAACTGATTTATCTATTTGTGCGTTCGTTACATGAACACGCTTTTTGCATTGCACCCACCTCTCACATTTCGAGAATGGAGTATTATCTATCTATCTACCTACAGACATACAGATACGTAGATAGATAGATAGATAGATAGATAGATAGATAGATAGATAGATAGATAGATAGATAGATAGATAGATAGGTAGATAGATAGATAGATAGATAGATAGATAGATCGGTGAGTTCATCAAGCCTACAAACACCAAACTGTGGAGGCGTTTGGCTTAGTGGTTAGGGTGTTGGACTCATCATTGTAAGATTGTAGTTTCGATTCCTGGACTAAGTGACGCGTTGTTTTCCTGAGCAAAACACTTCATTTCACGTTACTCACATCCACTCAGCTGGCAAAGATGAGTAATCCCGTGACAGATAAGGAATTTATACGTGATGGAAACCGGGAAACCGGCCCTTATGACTCGAGAAGGTAACTTTACTTACTGACACTGATTTCACCGCTACCACGACCGATATTATCATCACAACGACTGTGAGATTTACCGTTGCCTACCAAGATATCAGCACCGACCACTACTACTACAACATCTACCACCTCCATCACCAATATCAATGCAGATAGTTATCTTCATCACTACTACAGCTAACCTATTCCTAGCTATCCACAACTTCCCCCACTATGACCTCTACGACCAATGACAGCACTCTTTGGGGTAAACTGCTGCTGCTACTTTAGTACCACAACCTCTGCACTGGAGTAAGAGAGGTTCTCTACCATTTTTTTTATTTATGGACCCCTTTGAGTACTATTTTATTTTGGCGAACTCCCATAGCAATTCAATGTTTTAAAACTAGTTTTATAGGAACTTCTTTCAAAATTCTTATTTTGTTATTCACGCATTAACTTGTGTAGGTTGAACTGTGTAAAATGTTAGAGAAAGAAACCTAGCTGTTTCTTGCAATACATAACAATACATACAACTAAAACATTTTTGTTTCAGGAATCCTTAAAGAGTATTGTAGATCTCTAATTTACTCCTTTGTGGCGTGGACCCTACAAAATCTTATATGGACCCCAGTTGAGAACCACTGTACTACACGGACAAACTGAGGTTACTCCCGTAAACCAATCAACAATACACAAACATATATAACTTTAAATTGTATTTCTTAAGATAAGCATTTGTGCCAAAAGTACATAAAAGGCTACTTAACTTTCCTGTTCGCATTGTAAGAAAAGGAAAAATTAAATAACCATCATGCATCAGTTGTCAAGCGGTAGACGGCAAACATGTTGTTGTTGGCACTCCGTCGCTTACGACGACGAGAGCTCCAGTTGATCCGATCAACGGAACAGCCTGCTCGTGAAATTAACGTGCAAGTGGTTGAGCACTCCACAGACACGTGTACCCTTAACGTAGTTCTCGGGGATATTCAGCGTGACACAGTGTGACAAGGCTGGCCCTTTGAATTACAGGTACAACAAAAACAGGAAGCAAGAGTGAGAGAAAGTTGTAGTGAAGGAGTACAGCAGGGTTTGCCACCATCCCCGCCCGAGCCTCGTGGAGCTTTAGGTGTTTTCGCTCAATAAACACTCACAACGCCCGGTCTGGGAATCGAAACCGCGATCCTATGACCGCGAGTCCGCTGCCCTAACCACTGGGCCATTGCGCCTCCACTAGACGGCAAACATAAACACAGAGTTAAGCACGGAGATACACATATACACGCGAGCACACATACATACATGACGGCTCCTACATATTTTACCTCTACTAAATTCACTCAGAAGGCACTGGTTGGTACAGAGCTATAGTAGGAGTCACTTGCACAAGGGGCCGCGCAGAGAGATTAAACTGCAAACGACGTAGTTACGAAACCACACCCATTTGAAATAGTACCTGAATCACCCTCAAACCGTACTTATTCTTTGGGGAAAAGACACATCGCAAAAAAAAAAAATTACACATACCTAGAAAACACAATGATATAGGCATGATTGGATCGTAGACCAGCTCAATTATGGTTGAATCAAGTTAAACAACACCGTTCTATTAAGTGAGAAGCAGCAAAATAATTGCTTTATAATTGAAAAGTGTTGTGCTAATTTACGTAAATCTACTATCTCGCCGGTTAGTGCAACGATCGTAAATTAACAACAAGTCGTTTGTCGTTAACGACCAATTATTTAAATGAAATATTACAGTAAATTAACACGAAACGACCAGTTTTCTCATGGTAACTATCTTTGCTGCAAAGTACTTTCAAATACATGAAGAATCAACATCGTGTATTGCACCCCCAAGTAAGAAAGATAGATAGATAGATAGATAGATAGATAGATAGATAGATAGATACATACATACATACATACATACATATATGTATGTACTATATATATATGCATACATACGTATATATATATATATATATATATATATATATATACACATGTGTATATGTGTGTATAAATATATGTATAATATATGTATATATATACTTATCTAAGAATTTATATATGTACGTCTGCATTTATGTAATCAAGATATAAATAAGAATGGAAAACTATATATCCCCGAAGACTTGTTTATTGCACTATTATATACAATACAGTTTAGATAATTCTCATTCCGAATGTGTTTCTGCTGCATGGATGCCCTAAGATGTAGCCTTTAATTGCATCCTGTTGGTTCAATCACTTTAGAAGTAATCCAAGGTATACGTATCCACGCAAATTTGTTCAAAGTAGTACCTTTGAAGAAAACTAAGGAGTTCAGTATTTGATATTCGTATCTTTTAAACTTAGGATGACCCTTAAGGATAAAATATATTTAGTAGTCGGAGAAACCCTAACTAGGCCAAGATTTGTTTCCTCCACAGACCACGTAAGATAAAGATGGAAAGAACTTTAAAGATATATAGTTACATTAAGAGGAATCAAGTGAATTAGGAACTGAATTCGAGCAACACAAAAGAGTAAAGCTTATTGTTAGATTGCAAAATGCTAACTATAGTGAGCCTACAATTTTTGATTATTTTGTTCCGTGTGCTCCTTTGTAAGGAATATCTTATGAAAAATTCTTATTTGGGGAAACATCTAAACACTTTCCTGAAAGAATGCAGTCATCTCGGGGCTAATTCGTGTCTATGGTTCAATGAGTTTATATAAAGATCAAGATATGGAAGGTTATTTCCAAGCGTAAATTACATCTCGAGTTTTCAAAGGTATACGTTGTCTGACCAATAAGTATCCGGGCTGTAGCCATAGTAACGAAGCTAAAGCATGCAGAGTAAAGTCGCTTGGCACAGATTGACCTTAAACTCTGTTGTGCATGCGCATTAAGTTCCAATATTCTAGCTTACTTCTACTGTTTACAGCAGTGCTTGGAAGGAACGTATGTAGGGTGTGATCGTCGCATTGACCATGGCAGAGAAAATTGAGCAGAGGATTTACATAGAATTTTGCCTGTTCAGAGGCCTACGCAAAGTTTAGAAAATGTTTCATCGTTCTCGACACAATCAAGGAGATCTTGTGCAACTGGTCAGCTGAAGGCAGTTTTTGCCCAAACTTGGCAGACTCGTCTCATATCCAAATCTTCAGTGATAATGGACTGAACTGAACTGAAACTTATCTGCACATTCTCTGATAACTCACAGCTGCACGCACATCTGCAGTGTGTTTCTCAGTTCTGCTGCTTGAAAGTCACTCGGAACGTTCGTTAATATTGACATTTTCAGCCATCTTGGAAACGTCTGAACCACTCGGAAACTTGTGTGCGGCTCATACACTCCTCTCCATACAATTTCTGCAACCTTGTGTAGGCCTCTGAGCAGGTATCTCCATGAGAGCTTTCTCTCTTATGGTCAATGTGAGGATCACACGCTACACACCTTCTTTCCAAGCACTGCTGTAAAGTGCTGAAGTGAGCTAGAACGTTAAAACGTAGAGTGCATGTACAGCAGTTTCACTCTGCATGCTTTAGCTTCATTACTAAGGCAACAGTCCGAATGCTTATTGATCAGACCTCGTATGGTGAAGTTCTAATAATTATTTCCCTGTTAGTACCAAATTTGATGTTTTTATCCTTTAATAATTAAATGAATCCGCTCAGACTTCTCTTCTTTTTATCGCTTTCCTTGAACGAATGAACGTGTTTGATCAATATCGCATTTCACAAAAAAATCTGCTGTTATCTGCACTAAGCACCCATGTCTCGCCCACATAAATTACAGGACTATCAAATATTGAACTCCTCAGGTCTCTCCAAAAACCCGCTAATGCAACTTAGTCAACAGGATTCAATTAAAAGCAACATCTTAGAACATCCATGCAACAGAAACACATGTCGGATTCAGATTTAATATGAATGTACATACATACATACATATATATATATATATATATA
>NC_068981.1:93494001-93495392 GCF_001194135.2 Octopus bimaculoides
AATATTATCTCAGTTTAAAAAAAACCTTTGACAATGTAAATATGTTAATAGTTACCATGGGTAGCAAAAATTACACAAAAAAAACAGGTTATCACACCCGTTTTATAGGTAGAGATACTAAGTTGAAGTGATGCATTTTGAGTAGATATGAATAATAACAATAAATGGAGCAAAACGCATATAAATAAAAGTTCCTTTAATTCCTACACATGTTTCAAAATATATGTGTGCTCCCCTCCAAAGAAGTAAGAGCTGCTGGAATTCCACATATATTCATCTTCAAGGAATCAACATATAAAAGCAAGACAAATGCGAAATGATGAGGTAACTTACGCGCTATAATATTAAATGGCCAAGTAAATGACCGTTAGAAGTAAGAACGCTTGTTTCCATAGAGTTATAAAGGGAGGGGGCTGAAAACGTAATGCTAAAGGTTTAAATTAAATTATTAAAATGGGGGGAGGAAGGCAAAATAGATCACAGTAAAGTAAACTAAAAATCGTAAGCTAATTGCTAAGTCAACAGTGGAGGAAGGGAGAGAACCAAGGGAATTCATCAAATATAAAACATTTTCTCCTGAAGGAAAAACCTAATGACATGCTTAATATGAAGTGAAGAAAGTAAATATAAAAATAAATAAAGCATCATAGCCTAGTAATATATTATATTATTATACGGATATTAACGCTAGTTGATGGTAAAACAAGGTACAGGATATTTAGTGGAGAAATAATAATGATAATAATGTGCACGCTTACAAGGAGAAGATCGGAAATACTTAGTTGAAGTTACCGAGGGTACAAACAACAACCAGAGTGGCATTACTAGGAAGAATTTACTTAGCTAACTGTAGAAGGGGAAAATAAAGAACTGGTGGTGATTGAGGCAGAAATATATATATATATATATTGTTTAATAACATACTGATTTGAAGCGAAGAATGTAAAAATGATAAATGAAACATCATTACCGTGTGATATATTAATATACTGATGTTAACGCAAATCAGTGAAAGAGCAAGGTACAAGATATTTTGTTGAGAAATAATAATAACAACAATAAACATGCTTATAAGGAGAAGATCGGATATATAAGGCAAAGTAATTAGTGGTACAAAGCAACTCAAGTAGTATTACTGGGAAGGAAATTACTTAATCAACTATAGAAGGGGAAAATAAAAGACAAGTGTCGGTGGATGTAGAAGTAGATATTATTCAGAGGACATTTAGTGAAAAAAAATAAATAAATAAAAATTAAAAAATTAAAAAATTATTTTAAAATATTTTTAAATATTTAAAAAATATATAAAGAAATATATATAAAAAAAATAATAATAATGCTTAAAACCAAACCTAGTTGGAATGATGGACTCCATCATTCCAACTAGGTTA
>NC_068981.1:93495905-93496915 GCF_001194135.2 Octopus bimaculoides
GTATATATGTGTGTGTATATATATTAATATATATATATATACGATTCTGTCTTTCAATATTTGCAATTTAGGTGAACAGAGTATCTCTTCTTTCCTTAAGAACGGAACCCAACTTTAGTTTTCGGGAGGAGATAATATCTGTCTGCGGAGTGTTAAAGCGTAAGGAAGAGAAAACAGAATAGAAAGTGAGAGGGGATGCTTAACGACTGAAATCGAATGGAAAAGGCTATTTATTGTCATTTAAGTCTGAAAGATTAAATTTCAATTGCCTTCCACTTCATAAATCTGAAATTATTTATTCACAATGTTCTCTTAATATAAACCAACTATCATGGTTACTCAAATTGATTATTAATCAGTCAGCAACTCAATACACTAGTATGTACCAACCAAAGCGTGTCATTTGGATATAGTAACTTGAAGAAGAATATAGAAATATGCGTACAGAATGGCAATTAGTATCTGATTAGAGCTTCGTTATTTCATTGAGATCATGACATACAGAAAATTTAACCGTCACGCTTGTTGAAGAGTGATAAATACTCAGCTAGTCGCCAAACCAGCTTCTAGTTCCACCTGTTAGCTGACCACTTTTTTTAATATGCCTATTAGATTTTCTTTAGCGTCTGGGGGAGATAAGTTATCGGATGAACTAGTACGTCTCTAGAAGTAAAGATATGAAAGATTTCTTCCAATCGTAAATTACATTTCGAGTTTCCAATGGAATATGTTGAAAATCCACTAATTATTTCCCATTTACTATAGAATTTGGTGTTTTTATCCTTTAATGACCAGAATCTACTTAGGCTCGTACTATTCAGTTTATCTCTAACCTTGACCGAAGAAAGGAGGTTATACAATATCGTGAAAAAACATACTCTATCCACCTAGATTGTAAATATTGAGTGACACAATTACTCACACGCACACATACATACACATACATGTGCGCGAGTCGATATACACACACGTATATATATATATATATATATATATATATATATATATAT
>NC_068981.1:93496954-93497974 GCF_001194135.2 Octopus bimaculoides
ACACACATATATATATATATATATATATATATATATATATATATATATATAACGTAAAGTAATAAGGATTTTGAATCCGGGAAGTAACCCTACATTTACGCTGATATAATCCAGGTACATTTACGCTGATATAATCCAGGTACATTTACGCGGATATAATCCAGTGTACAGATGTCTATTCCGAATGGAACAGAAATCTGCATCACCAGAGAGCCACCTGATTGACAAACGTACGATATTTTTCAAGATTTCTTGGTAGATCGCTCCACAGATTGTTCTCTTGGCGAAACAAAGAGGTTCATTCACTGCGATAATTTGACACGGAATTTCAAAGAGCTGGGGGCTCGTGTCTTTCCAGTCCTCCTTAAATTCTGCAGCTTTGTTTTAGAAGGTGATACAAAACTTGCTCTCAACAGAAAGCAATTTCTATCTGTGTTCAGTACTCTTGGTTTCTTCTTCTTCTCGATCGCAGCCATCTGCAGTAATACTGTAGATCGTTTACAAGTAATTTGGTGTATTAATTCCAGCTTTTCTCCACATTTTGTGAATCTCTCCCTCAATATCAAATTGGCTCATTTTAACTAATCTCTCTTGCTGATGAGCTTATTTTTGCTGCGCATTATTCGTGCTAACAACATTGAAGATTGATGGCTCAACACAGAAACTTGGCAACAGCTAACTTTCTCAAAGATAAACTTCTTTGCCTTTCTCTTCTTGTGGAGTGCATCAACAATGATATTAGACCAGTTACCCTGCCAATGATCGTTGCTAAAGGATTTGCA
The DNA here is from genome assembly GCF_001194135.2 of Octopus bimaculoides. NCBI lineage: Eukaryota > Metazoa > Mollusca > Cephalopoda > Octopoda > Octopodidae > Octopus > Octopus bimaculoides. The sequence goes on from NC_068981.1 coordinate 93,497,737, forward strand.
GATTATAAGCATTAAATAAACTCACTATTGATGCATTGCACCTATTTATTCAGGCACCGAAAATGTGTAGAATTCAGAAATTTGCCCGTAATTTTACATTTGATATTCTGTAGTAATCATTAGTATTTTTCGCAGATTGAAGTGAATAAGAATAATATGCCTTCTGACTATCCAATTTTGTCTTAATGAAATATTTTGAAACATACGTGATATTATATATCACGTGTGTCTGGGGGGG
>NC_068981.1:93498346-93507857 GCF_001194135.2 Octopus bimaculoides
TGTGTGTGTGTGTGTGTGTGTGTGTGTGTGTGTGTGTGTGTGTGTGTGTGTGTGTGTGTGTGTGTGTTTGTAAATAGGGTATTATACTAAAAAAGAAACAGATGATCTATTAGTAAAACTTACATCTATATAAAAGCACATGCAGTGTAGATTATATCATATAATGTAGACTTCATTAACTGTTACTATAGCACATGTTTAGGAATTTATTGACTACATTTCTCAATTATTATAAAACTAATTCATATTTATCAATCCATACATCCGCCTTCACTTTACTCATATCATTGTATCAAGCAGAATGTTGTTATACACCAAAGCGCTTCCTCGAATTACTGTGACTTTCAAATGATGACATCACTACTGGATAGGTTGTCAGAGATCATACCATTCCCCCTAAACCGGATGCCAGTCCATAGCAGGTATTAGATTTACAGCTAAGGGAACTGGAGAGTAAAGTGAAATGAAACGTTTGGCTGAAGAACACAACGAACATCCGGGTTCGGTAATCGAAACCATTATCTTGCATGCAACACCGTAACTACCAGGTCACCCGTCTTCACATATTTTTGTATATATATATATATATATATATATATATATATATACGTGCACACACACACACACGTACACAAACACACGCGCGCAAACAAACACACAAATACACAAGCACCCTCACACACACATACACACACGTGCGCACACGCGCACATGCACACACATATATATGTATACCATGTGTATATGTTATTTATATTATTATATGATCGAACGCCACGCATCCTTTCCCCAAGTAAGTTTTATCTTAATGTATACCAACACGCACGCACATGCACACAGACACACACACATACACATACACACATATATAAATATATGCGTACACACATACACATACGCACACATACATATACGCACACATACACACACGCACACGCACATATATGTATGCATATATGTATATACGTGTATATACGTATACAATTTTAAACATAGGGTAAAAATTTAATATTAACTTTTTACCAGTGGCCACCGTGTGTACATGGAATGACTAATTATTTTTGAATACTCTCAAATTGCTCTGGTCGCCTACATTCAACGCGCCAAAATACGAATAGGTTTTTCGTGATTTGGGATTTGACTCCCATTTCTAGCGTGATGGAAAACCATTTAATGACTTTTCCTCATTGTATAGCTCTTATACAATCATATAATATAACATTTGCAGTCTATGGACATTCTTACTTACTCTGGCCACTGGTAAAAAAAATTAATGTTTAATTTTTACCCTATACTCTTTACTCTTTTACTTGTTTCAGTCATTTGACTGCGGCCATGCTGGAGCACCGTCTTTAGTCGAAGAAATCGACCCCAGGACTTATTCTTTGTAAGCATAGTATTTACTCTATCGGTCTCTTTTTGCCGAACCGCTAGATTCCGGGGACGTAAACACCAGCATCGGTTGTCAATCGATGGTGGTGGGGACAAACACAGACACACAAACACACAGACACACAAACACACAGACACACAAACACACATACATATACATATATACGACGGGTTTCTTTCAGTTTCCGTCTACCAAATCCACTCACACGGCTTTGGTCGGTCCGAGGCTATAGTAGAAGACACTTGCCCAAGGTACCACGCAGTGGGACTGAACCCGGAACCATGTGGTTGGTAAGCAAGCTACTTATCACACAGCCACTACTATTTAAATTTTTTTAATATTTTAATTGTAAGAGTCGGGTAAATCGACAGCTAAATGATAATTCACTGCTGGTTTTACTCTAAATTTTGGTGCGCTCTTTGTGAGACTTCTTGATCTAAACTCCTCGATATATAAAGATGAAAACTCAGTATGCAGTGTCTTGTATTTATATATCAATAGCGATTCTCGCTTGATTAATTAATTCATTAATCAATTAATTATTCAGTGTATTTAATCGGTAAGTACGAATTACGGGAATGACTAATCATTTTTAAATTCTCTCAAATTGTTCTGCCCGCCTACATTCAACGTTCCAAAATACGAATACCTTTATCGTGGTTTGGGATTTAAGTCCCATTACTAGCGTGATTGAAAACCACTTAATGGCTTTCCTTCATTGTATAACTCTAATACACACATATCATATACGTATACATATACGTATACATATACATAGATATACACACACACTGGCACATGCACACATATATACATACTCACACATTAATAATAGATAGAAGCATGTTAAGGAGTTTGTGCCCCGACCACATGGCTCCAGGTTCAGTCCAATTGCGTGACACTAAGGGAGAATATCTTCTACTATAGCTTAGTTGCGTCCAAAGCCAACGTGGGTGGATTTCGCAAATGCACTTGTGTGTGTGTGTGTGTGTGTGTGTGTGTGTGTGTGTGTGTGTGTGTGTGTGTGTGTGTGTGTGTGTGTGTGTGTGTGTGTGCGTGCGTGTAAGTATGTACGGATTCATGGACTCATCTCCTCCCTTCTCTCTCATTTTCTACCTATGTATGTGTGTGTGTGTGTGTGCGTGTATTTACTTACGAATTTTCTGTTGAATACTTAAATGTACCACTTGTACTGTCACTTCTTTGTATAGGCCAAACATTTCATAACATATAATTTACTACTACAGCTAGAGAGAAACACCAAATAACAAATGGGTGTTAGGAACGTATGAGGCATATCAGCGGGAATAACAACGCAATGTAGGCGGCTTCATCCCCTGAAAGTTTGGTTAGTGTTGTGGCTTTTGTCTACATATTTTACGTAATCAAACTATTTCTAGGAACGAAGTTCGCCATGATGATCCGCTTTCTAGATATTATCTTATGAATTATTTACATCTTTGACCTTCCATACATATAATCTATATTTATGTCTCTTTCATAGTTTCATATTTCATTTGTTTGTATCGTTAATATTTGTACTGCTGCTTTTGTTGTTTAGCATTTTATCGGAAGATAAAGTAGAACCTCCTGTCGTTTGGTGACTTCTTTTTTATTCTCTTCTAACACGTTTCTTGCTGTTGGTGATACGACTTATTTCAATTTAAATTCTTTTTATTATTGTATTATTTTTATGAGGCGGAGGGGGCTTTTTGTTATGCATCTGGTCGGCCATATTTACAGAATACATATGTTTTGCTTTGTTTTCGGGAGTTTATTGTTTTTACTGGTTTCTATTTTCTCCTCCTGTATGTTGAATTGCACACACACACACACACACACAAACACAAACACTAATACAAACGTATTCATATATGCGTGTGCGTGTCTATGCGTGTGCGTGTCTATGCGTGTGTATGTATACATGTATATATATTTATGCTTACACACATTGTACAACTACGCACGTATGTATATATATATATATATATATATATATATATATATATACATATACACACACGCATACATACATACATACATAATTTTGCACACGCACGCACGCACACATCTCAACGTAGGTAAATTGTTTAAAGTTCACGTAAGTGCGAGTTTATAGCTTTGAGCTAATGGCGCCATCTTGCCATCGAAATTCCAATCGTTTGTCTATCATCACATGCAATTATTTCTCGTTTAAACTGAACGTTTTTCTAAATAAAATGTTTTTGTAGGCATCCCAATAGTATATCAGAGAAACATGGGTTGCTATCTCGTAACAATTTCGAAAAATTGTTGTTGGTGGTTTTCTTTTCTTTACCAACTGACGGGGATAATTCGTTTCTAAAAGATATAAGCTATCCTATATATTTATCCTATCATTATAAACAATGAACATTTGTATGCATGCGCTGGTAAATATGCATATTTGTGTGAATGAGTGTGAGTGCATAATGAATGTCCCAGGTAGCTTGATGGCCCAGTAAACTACAAATGCGAGGCTCGATCCTCGCACACACGCACGCACGCATATACGAGGGGTTGCTGAAAAGTTCCTGGCTCTAAGAGTATCGCGAAAGGCCTGGTTGGAGACCCAACCTATCAAGTTCCTTTACAGGGTTCAGTAAACACTGAATGCCCCAGGCAGCTCGACGGCCCGGTAAAGTATAATTGCGAGGCTCGATCCTCACACACACCCACATACATGTACGAGGGGCTGCTGAAAAGGTCCTGGTTCTAAAGTTATCGCGAAAGGCCTAGATGGAGGCCCAACCTTCCGATTTCCTTTACGGATTTCAGAAAAACTGCTGTAAGTGTGTGAATCTTAGAGGAGAATATGTTGATTACAATCATAACTGATCCTCCTGTATTTTCTCATGTATTAAGTTTATATTTAAATATATTATATTCAATATATTATATTCAATTATATTGAAAGTCAAATCAGAAACCAGAAACCAGCTTTATTATAATCGTTATTTATGACTTGAGCTTGCAGAATCGTTAGCACGCTGGACGAAATGCATAGCGGTATTTCGCCCGTTGCTACGTTCTGAGTTCAAATTCCGCTGTGGTCGACTTTGCCATTCATCCTTTCGGTTTCGATAAATGAAGTACCAGTGAATCTCTAGGGTCGATGTAATTGACTAGGGCCCTCCCCTCAAATTTCAGGCCTTGTGCCTATAGTAGAAAGGATTACTGTAATACTACGACCGACAAAATGTTTAGCGGGTTTACGTCCTGAGATCAACTTCCGGTGAGATCGAATTTGACTTACATTTTTTTTTTGGAGTCCATGAAATAAGTACCACTAGAGCACTGGGGGTAATATAATCGACCAACCCCACCGCTCCCCAAATCCAGAAGGGATTATTATTATTATTATTATTATTATTAGTAGTAGTAGTAGTAGTAGTAGTAGTAGTAGTAGTAGTAGTAGTAGTAACTGTTTATTATTATCTCCCGTCTTATCATCTTTGTCTTCTTCCTCTGCTTTTTTCTTATCTATCATCTCCGACGTGATCGATTTCTTCTTCTTCTTCTTCTTCTTCTTCTTCTTCTTCTTCTTCTTCTTCTTCTTCTTCTTCTTCTTCTTCTTCTTCTTATTCTTCTTCTTCTTCTTTTTCTCTCCATCTTCCCTTTTCGTCTTGCACGTATATACACAAATATGCACGCATACATAAGTACATACGTTCACACACACGAATACACACACACATACATAAATACATATATATAAATAGATAGATGGATACATAGATATGTGAGTGTATATATATATATATATACGTTTATATATTCGTTTTGCAAGATTCTTGGTGTGAATTCGTGTGTTGAAACAGATATTGCTGTATTTGGAGATGGTCTGTTGCCAGATAAGCCAATAAAAGACACACCCACTATATATTTGATGTTCACTTACTTCAGCTTTATTTTATATTAATTGTATTTCGGCCAGAGATCTTTCGTTACACTTCTGTGACCTCATCAATGGTGCCTTGCTTTCCTCTGTCTGGCTGTTTTTCTCTCTACAAAACGGAAAGTTACATTGCGGAACAATCATTTTAACAAGTTGTATTTATTTATTTTTCACGCGACGAGCTACATCTGCACCACCGGATGCTCCTGAACCAGTTGTTGAGTGTCGCACCTAGGAGGAATCGATGCTAGATGTGTCGAAACAATTGTCGTGATTAATAATAAATTCTCGTATATTCCATCTTCTGTCTTTCATTTATTATATACCTAACAATCACTGTGAAAGTGACCGTGCTTTACCAGTAAGCTACCAGGTGTAAACCATTCGTTTAATTATCCATTATATATATATATATATATATATATATATATATATATATATATATATACGCACATTTAAAATAATTGAAGACTAATTAATGAATTATCTCAGAAGTGATACGATATCATCGACTTCGCCCAAATTTCTGAGGTATTTTAACCTATTTTCAATGTAATTTAAACTCTTCCTAACTAGACCTAGGAAACAGAGTTCGCAGGTGTGTTGAACCTCGAAGAACATTATTGATAATGTCCTATTTCTAAGTTAATTACCTGTTATAATTCTTCGATAGACATACCCACCCAATGTATGGTTTCATTGAGCGATTAGCTCTCAGATTTTATCACACAACACTGATCAATCAGTGCAGCATAATTCAACGTACGTTAATTGAAAATATTTGACGAGATTTTTCTGAGATTTTAAACAAGAACAGTTATGATAGAAGTTAAGTACGAGTCTAATCCATTCTTAATGAAGCCTAGACATTTGACATTAAAGCTAAGGATTAGAATGTTTCATGAAGCGAATGACTTTACAAATTGCAGTTCTTCTGGAGATAATTATAATCGGTTGAGAAAATCTGGAGAAATATCGTCGTAGGTGTAGTATCGTAGATATGGAAGAGTATCGGTGGTGTTTAGATATCAGAGAACAGGTCTTAAATTAAGATTATAAGATCAATACTTTGCACGTTGAAAACGTCATTGTATCTGTCAATGTCATTAATGCGCCAGCTGCAAGATTATTCCAACTGGAAAAGTTATATTAAGAGGAAAGTTTTGTAATTAGGTTTCAGAACATATCACAGTTCTGTTTTGACCCTGTTTCATTTGCCAGCTTCAATCTTCCAATTCGCTGTTGAAGCTGGTGGAAATTTCAGTAATGTGTTTAGAGAAATGATCCATATTATTTCTTGTAGTGATTATAGTAAGATTATCTATAAATTATATTATTATTGTTTGTGCATGAGTATCTGTGGTGTGAATTTGTGTTTCTGTCTGTATATGTATTTGTTTCTTTCTGTGTATAACTGCATGTGAAGCAACAAATTCAACAAATTTAACATGAATTCTATTCCGTCCCTTAATAACAGTAAACAAACAATCAATACAAAAACATTTATGTAGGCTTGTTTTATTTGCTTGCTTTTATCCCTGAGGCGCGATCTACAAAGTGTATGAAATAAATCTCTAAAGAGGTGACTCAGGAACCCAGTTTTATTTACCCATTGTTGCCGTTTCCAGTCATTTGTACTATAGAAGTCGTTGAGAAATATATGGAATCGTGTGATCGTATTTTTCATTGACTTCTTGTTTATACAAGAAATTTCTTTTTCAGATGCCTTGATATTCTATATATATGATGTTACCCTATTTTTTTGCGCCTCAGTTCCGGTGTTACGAAGTCACACAAAACAAGGTGAATCCTTTTAAGGGAAGATCATATATAGAATAAATTTTGCTATTCTTGAAGGAAGAATAAAATAATTGTTTTGATTTTATTAGCTTCGGGAACTCTCTATAAACATGTCCTAAAGTGTGTGATGTGCAACTCAGGGAATGATTTTTACAGAAATGTAGTATACTCACTTGTTATAACGCATTATGGTAGATTTCGAAAATAAAAATAATAATTTGTTTATACAGCAAGACCTAGATATTTGGCCCAACTGAAAATAGAATAATTAAATTTCTGGATAATGTGTCTCAAAGACTTCCGAAGGATTTTCGTAATTTTTTTTTGTAAATGCTACATATTTTTACTGAATACAAGTTATTAATGAGCTTATTAAAATGAAAGTGAACTAAGACGTAGAAAATAGATTAAATTCTATCTGGCTGAGTGATTCACTCTGCAATTAAAAGTTTGAAAACTGCTGTCAACTTATAATTAAAAATGTTGTCTAAGATAATAAATAGTATAACATGACTAAATTGTGATGGCTATTTTCAGTAAAATATATGGTTAGTGTTATTGTTAATAGAAGTTAATATCAGTAATTTAAAGTTTAAAAAGGGAACAATACTAATAAATGGACCTAGAGTAGAAAAGAATATTAAGACGGTGAGCTAGGAGAAACGTTAGCACGCTGGGGGAAATGCTTAGCGGTATTTTGTCTGTCTGTACCTTCTGAGTTCAAATTCCGCAAAGGTCGACTTTGCCTTTCATCCTTTCGGAGTCGACAAATTAAGTACCAGTTGCACAATGGGGTCGATCTACTCGACTGGCCCCTTCCATCAAAATTTCGGGCCTTGTGCCTAAAGTAGAAAAGAATCGTTAGCACACCAGGCAAAATGCTTTGCGGCATTTCGTCTGTCTGCACATTTTGCGATAGACACACAATTATGTCTTTGTTTATACTATTTGGGTACCTAGTTTGTATGGGATTTACTCATAAATAGGCTTCTGATTAGTGCCTTTTGTCAATAGTTTCATGATATTGCCTTTCCTTTCATCCATTCGGGGGTAGATAAAGTAAGTACCAGTTGAACACTGGGGTCGATGTAATCGACTAGCACCCTCCCCCAAAATTCCTGAACTTGTGCCAAAATTTGAAGCCAATATTCCTCGATATACATCAGTATTATTTCCTCAGAAGAATACTGGTAGTTTTAACGAAACATATATACTATTTCATTTATTAAATCCTCATTGTTTTTAAAAGTTTCTCAACGAAGGATTCATTGCATCTAATCGATTAAATATAATGGATCTTCCTGTAGTTTTGGATACCTAGTTTGTAGGGTTTTACTCATAAACAGGCTACTGATTGGTGCCTTATGTCAATAGTTTCATGATATTGCCTTTCCTGTTGTTATATATTACTCCTGGGAATTTGGTTATCTAAGAGATTTTTCTTTCTGTTATTCTATATAAGTTAATGTCCTCCTAGTATTGTTTTCCGGTTACTTTTCGATATTATATTCAAACTCCCTTCTTTATTGTTATAGCGTAATCTTTGTGTGAACATTAGCAATTACGGTTCTCTCAATATCTTATGAAATAGAGATTTGTTTCAACTTTCAACTTGCGATCGACAAACAATTGTGTCTTTGTTTATACTTTTGCAATAAATATTGCAAAAGTCCATTTATAGATTTATTCCTGGCATTCCAATACTTTGTCTACATTTTGGTGACATGTCTCTAGTCAAAATATTAACTCTATATTCTTTTCACCACACTGTATTCTCCTATATTTCTATCTCTATGGCATTAAATCTGTAACGTCATGTATGTATGTAGCCTCTCCTACATACACAAACATACTGGATTACACCCAGAGAAGGGTCACTAGACTGCTTGATTCTCAATCACTAACGAACACGGGCGTACCGTTTCCTGGTCCACAGGCTTGCTGCGTCTTCATTCTATCGTTACTATTACTAATACGATGGTCTCTAGTTCCTTGAGCTGGCTACTTCTTGGCAACTTTGCTGCGTCGAACAATACTTTCATCGCACGTTAAATCCTTCTTCCTCAGAATATCGGCTCTCTGAAATCTCTTGTCTGTTCATGTCTTTCTTGCAGTTCTTCATCTGCAACAGGTCAAATGTAGCATTAGCGACATCAGTTTCATCAATATCGGAGAGCTTGCAAAGCTCATGTCCTCTGCCCCTTTCTGTAAACACGGCGATTTAAAAATATCTTGTTATGTGTGTGTGTGTGTGTGTGTGTGTGTGTGTGTGTGTGTGTGTGTGTGTATGAAAATATATTTTCTTTTTATTCTTAAGGTGTGTTGGGAGGCATCAGTATACTTATGGAAATTTAAGTTGGCTATGTTATCAGAGTTTGGATGCAAAAGATATTAGACATTTT
>NC_068981.1:93508554-93511554 GCF_001194135.2 Octopus bimaculoides
TATATATATATATATATATATATATATATATATATATATATATATATGTGTGTGTGTGTGTGTGTATGTATATGTATATATATATATATATATATAACATTACGGAGAAGAGAAAACAAATCCAAAGGCCGATGTTTTATGTTTTCGTCCCCACTATGGTGTTCTGTCTGTCCTTGTACTGTCTCCTCTATGTTAAGGCCTGAGTGCCGAATAAAGAAAAATATACATTGTGTCGTAATACATTTTAGCTTTTAACATCATATGCCCGAAGAGAATGGTCCGTTCAAACATTCAATTTTTATTAACTTATTTAGCCTAACCATGTGATTCTATTAACTCTGATGAGAGAAATATAGAGTATTGCTACGGTTGGAGTTAGCTCGCCCATATCAACCTATATCTTTTCGAAACGGCCGTAAGACTTTATACATAGATTTTATACATGTTCCAGACTCCTTATGAATCATTTTACATCCGCTTTAACATCCTCTTCATTCGGACTTCGCAAGTACATTTATGGGCTTACACTTTTATATATTTATATTTATGAATTTTTAAGTGTAAATTTTTATATGTGTATAATTTTTATATATTTATAAATTTTCGTGTATATGCTTTTATAAATTCTTAGAAATTTTTTATATATCATATGGATGAATGCATCTATGTATGTATTTTGTATACCATGGAGAATTTCGTTAATATGGATCGAATGAATATATACATTATCTTCTAGTATCCGAGGAAGGACTACGTCAAAAACCTTATATTTTTACTGTATAGTTTTATCTTATAGTATTTTCTACCTTTGTTTGAGTGTTAATCCAATACTTTTACCTGTCAGCTCCCCTTGAGGTTTTGCTGATTTTCTTATTTGTATTTGCTTCGCTTTACATATATGTACGTGTTTGTGTGTGTGTGTGCATGTATATATGCATGTATATGTTTACATATATGCGTATTAGTATGATATATATATGTGTGTGTGTATGTGTGTGTGTGTGTGTGTGTGTGTGTGTGTGTGTGTGTGTGTGTGTGTGTGTGTGTGTGTAGGTATGTATGTAGATATGTATGTATGTATATTGTTTTCACGCAATATATATCTGTCAATATATATTATATATGTGTCTTTCACACAATCATTGAAATATGTTGATGGAGGTGTTAATTTTAACATAAAAAATTAAGTGTCACGCTGTTTCTTGAAAAGAGCCAATACTGCAACAATACTATGTTATCTAAGGTTTCTCAAAAAATCTCTTGGAAGGTCTTATAAATTTTTCCAACACGCATTTTTTTGCAGATTGCTAGAGGTACCTAATGATATGTTTCTTTTCCTTAAACATCATGCATTGTACAGCGACAGAACATATGCAGTTCTTTTTCTTTTATTGTTTCTTTCAAAATACTGTCTCCAACACATTCTTCATTTCCATTCTCCTTACTAAATAATCTGTCATAGGCATTGGCATTATCTGTAAAAATCGATATTTTCCAAGTTGTTAAAACGACCTTGACGTCATACTGTATTGATTCTGTACGATAATTGAATAACGATGTATATAATATTTGTATGCGTCAAAATCATTATTACATACAATTTTAACACACGTGGAATTACTAATATATATTTATTATTATTTATTGGTTGACGCAAGAAGCTTTTTTTCTATAAAATAAAGCAGAATTATATTCGTGTGTTTGCATGCATGTGTAAGAATTCTTGTAAGTATGTATGTGTACCGATGATGCCTGTAGATACAGAAATACATTCCCATAGTTATCAAATACAAATATAAAGTTAAAACATTAGTTTCATCACCTTCTCAAGTCAAAGGTTTTTTATTTCAACTCAGTTACATGGCTTAACGCGTATTAGCTTCATCGAGGAGTAAATATCTAAACAGCGTATAGCGAATTTTCATTAGTATCGTGGGTGAAATATAAATGCATAAAAATGTTGCTGTGCCACTGTTGTAAAAAAAACAGAAAGAATATTTAATTTAGCAAATTTATTCATACTTATACAATCTATGTAGAATCATTTAGTCATTCATACTTAAACAGGGTGTTCAAAAAGTCTCTCCGCAGTAAGTATTTTATTGCAAAATAAATATTTATAAGATGGTATAAGGCTACAAAAGAATGTATTAGACTTTACAAGACTTAAAACAACTTTATAAGAGGTGTTGAAAGTGTCATCTTGCATTTTCAATACATAAGTTGACTCTTCTACACATGTTTTGAAATACATCTTGGAGAGAAAAAATGCTCTGCAGAGAGACTTTTTGAGCACCCTATATAACATATTCTTTTATTCTTTAACTTGTTTCAATCATTTGACTGCGGCCATGCTGGGGCACCGCCTTTAGTCGAGTAAATCGACCCCAGGACTTATTCTTTGTAAGCCTAGTACTTATTCTATTGGTATCTTTTGCCGAGCCGCTAAGTTACGGGGACGTAAACACACCACCATCTGTTGTCAAGCGATGGTGGGGGGACAAACACAGACATACAAACATATACACACACATACATATATATATATACATATATACGACGGGCTTCTTTCAGTTTCCGTCTACCAAATCCACTCATAAGGCTTTGGTTGGCCCGAGGCTATAGTAGAAGATACTTGCCCAAGATGCCAGGCAGTGGGACTGAACCTGGAACCATGTGGTTGGTAAGCAAGCTACTTACCACACAGCCATTCCTGCGCCTATTTATTCTTTTATTCTTTTACTTGTTTCAGTCATTTGATTGCGGCCTTACTGGATCATCGCCTTGAAAGGTTTTAGTTGAAGAAATAGACCCCAGAATTTATATTTTGTAAGCCTACTACTTATTCTATCGGACACATTTGCCGAACTGCTAGATTACAGGAACAGGAAGACACCATCATTGGTTGTCAAATGATGGCGGGGTGGGGATGGGAGGCAAATACACACACACACACACACACACACACATAAATATATATATATATATATATATATATAT
>NC_068981.1:93511756-93514912 GCF_001194135.2 Octopus bimaculoides
GGGTGGGGCATCGTTTCCCGTTCAAACTGCTCCAGCCTTTGAAATGTCATCCTCATTATATGTGGCTGAGCATTATCCTGATGGAAGAACACGTTTCTTTTTGGAACCAAAGACGTTCGTTTTTCTTCTAGCGCTAACTTAAATGATTGGTTGAACGACCAAATCCAAGCGTCTCTGCTAGTTCTTCAACAGTTACGACGGGATTTTGTTCCACTAGAGTTTGCAGGAAGTCCTCATCGAGCTCTACAGATCTTCCAGGACGAGGCTCGTCTTCTACCCTGTAGTTTCCGGCTCGGAATTTCTGAAACCACAGTTGACACTGGCTTACGCTTATTGTCTGATGTATTAAAATACCTCGCACTTTCCATTGCGTTGTTGCCTTTATTGAATTCATAAAGCAAAATATGCCGAATATGCTCCTTTGTCACTTCAATTATAGCTTTCAAAAAAATAACTGTTAAAGTCGAACTGCACTCTTCAAAATTTGCACTAAGTGTAAGACAAAAAAAGGAAAATTACTACCTGCTTTTATGGCAAGTTGATGCAAGTAGTTTATCCTGTCCCCACACCCCGCTTTTAGTTCATGCAATTGAAAAAAACCACATTATTTATGAGTTGACCCAATATTTATGCTGCTTCTAATATGTGTCTGGTGGTTTGCCCATCCTAACTCTGTCTGACATTTTCCTCAAGTGGGAATAAATTGCTTATGGTACCGTAAACGTCTGTCTTTTAGCATTACTAGCGACTTACTTAAAAACCATGCAAATGAAGAAGGGTCTATACGACCGCTTGAGCTACTAGAAATAGCAACTAAATCCCCATCAGTTCAGTGGGGTGGATGGGGATTTTGTTGCCTATTTATAGCAAAGGTAGGATGTTGAAAAACGACATATTGAATTATAAAGTCCATAATATACAGAATAACGGGATAGTCATTAATGGAACACATTTATCGATAAGTCTGCAGGTTTAGAGCTGGTCTGATCCTATACAACAATAACAATAATGCTTTTATCTTTATCATTGAGCCATTAAAGCCGCCGCCTATGAAATGCTTCGATACGCTAAAAACAGCAGCCATCAACTCACACCCCTAACCTTTTTCAGAAAAGAAGAGCGCATTAAGTAACACCCTCAATTTGTCCAAAAGTAAACATGGGACCATCATAGTGGAAGAGTTTAGGACTGGTTTAGGGATAAATAGTAATAACAACAACCTATGTGAATGGAGAAAAGACTGGAAGTTCAATATTCCATAATGGATAGTGCAGAGTGTCAGACCCTATGTTTAGATCTTTTTTATATTTTGCGCTGAAATTTTCCTAGTTTTGGGTTTTACTATGTCTTTTTCCAGGATTGATGATCAAATAAAATCCAGTAATATTGCGAGCTGGTTCGATCAATTATACCGATTCTCCAAAGTCATTACCGAATGCCAAAGTTAAAATCAGTTGTTGAAAGCAATGATGATTAATTTTAGACGATATTATAACTATGAACCAGCGGCAATTAATTTTAGATAATATTATAACACCTGAATAACTTGACACACGGAAATAGCATGCTTCACAATGTTTTAAAGTTATCAATATAAATTTTTACTGTTAAAATTGTCATTAATAAATATCTTCGTTGGTCTGGAACACTTCTTTGTTTTGAAAAGATTTATTTTCCTTGTGAAAACAGAAAATTTTCTATTCAACAAGAGACAGCTCGTTAATGGTAAAATAAATATGATATATGATAGTTATTTTAGCGGGGTGTATAAATTGAGTATAGGCTTAACTTTCCATGATTTATATAGATTTTAAAAGTGCATTAAATAGGCATATGTGCTTCTGCTTCCACAGCTACCGAATAAGAAAGTGTATATCACCTAGTTTAAATAGTCATTTGCAAAGATTTCATTCCATTTCATTTACATTATTAATGTAATTAAATTTCCAGAGCGTGATGCCACGACCTGTACAGACACCCCACACCACATTCTCATAATACACCCCCTGGTTGATTGGCATAAAGTCCTTCGCCAACAGACTGCAACAGCTTTTCTAGCTACGACCTGTAACCCTGCTCTGCATTTTCTGTCTCTACAATGTTGAGAACAGTGGAGGCGCAATGGCACAGTGGTTAGGGCAGCGGAGTCGCGGTCATAGGATCGCGGTTTCGATTCCCAGACCGGGCATTGTGAGTGTTTATTGAGCGAAAACACCTAAAGCTCCACGAGGCTCCGGCAGGGGATGGTGGCGAACCCTGCTGTACTCTTTCACCACATCTTTCTCTCACTCTTATTTCCTGTTTCTATTGTGCCTGTAATTCAAAGGGTCAACCTTGTCACACTGTGTCACACTGGGTCACGCTGAATATCCCCGAGAACTACGTTTAGGGTACACGTGTCTGTGGAGTGCTCAGCCACTTGCACGTTAATTTCACGAGCAGGCTGTTCCGTTGACCGGATCAACTGGAACCCTCGACGTCGTAAGCGACGGAGTGCCAACAACAACAAAATGTTGGGAACTACTCCAATAGTAATAATTTCGTATTACTTTCATTCAACTTCTTATCACACTCTCGGCTCTTTCTCTCGTACTAGTCACTATTTCTACTCTTTACTTCTCAAAACATCAACCACTAGACTTCTTTCCTTGTCCATGTTTTTCCTGCAGTTCTCTAAGCGTAACATTAATGGATCGGTCTCACCAGTTTCTGAGATTCTGCGTAGATTATTAGCGCAGCTTCTTCCACCCGGCCAAATTATGGGAAGAATTTCCTTTCACTAGAAGTCAATTTAAATAATTCATATTTGAACATTAAAAAGATCAGTTTAATATTGTTTGCAACCTTTGGAGAGCGCTACAAGATATGAGGTATGAGGAAATCTCCTGGCAAGCCGTGACTACAACGCAGTCTTAATTTACGATTGAAAACAGTTCATGAAATGTCACTAAAATAGAAATATTTCAGTATGAAATAAAAATCACAGGAAGCCTTCGGAAGCTTTACTTAAGTACTTTATGCTCTTTCTTTCATTCTTTCTTTCTTTCTTTCTTTCTCTCTCACTCTCTCCCTCTCGCTTTCTCTCTCTCTCTCACACACACACACACACACACACACACATACACACACACCCACACAAACACATATACACACACA
>NC_068981.1:93515290-93521975 GCF_001194135.2 Octopus bimaculoides
GAGAGAGAGAGAGAGAGAGAGAGAGGGCATCTGTCCCTACCACAGCTTGACAACTGGTGCTGATGTATACGTCTCGTACCTTAGTGTTTCGGCAAAAGAGACGCATAAAAGAAATGCTAGGCTTGAAAAGGAACTAGGATCGATTCGTTCAACTAAAAGAATTCTTCAAGGTGGTGCCCCGCGTGACCGCTGTCTAATAACTGAAACAAGTAAAAGATAAAATATATAAGATAATTATGCCCGATAACATTTCAAGTAGTTTTAACATATAGCGAATATAATTGTGAAGACCCTTATTATTTATTATATTGCGATATTGCTCTATTTTTTAGAATTATGAAATGATAATTTATTCAATAGACTAATATCTCCGCATTAAAAATAGGGAATTAATTACTGCTTATGACATAATCAAAATTGTACTAATAATTTCTTAACAAATGAGAGGGGCGTGTCGATTCTCCTACTTACAACGAGCTAACGAAAGAGCCTGGCCGTGCCTCCTCGAAACAGAAGCCAAATCTTTCAAATCACCATCTTAACTATAGTATACTTACCAATCTCTGGTATACATAAATAAGGCATTATAAAACCTGAAATCTCTTTCGAAATAGGTTCACTTGGTTAAGGCAAACATGAGGTTAAATTATTCTTTCTAATTATTGTCTGTGTAAAGGCCTGAGTAGTTATAACATTTGTATTTTCCTTATGACTTTAACATCCTTAATTTTGAGAAGACAGAGAAAACTACCTAGTTACTTAGCCCACTTATTGAAAATATTTATTTTTATTATAAGCTATGACAGTCGGTAGGATAGGATTTTAACCTGGAAGAATATTTAGGTTAAATTCAAATGGTTTAGGTATTTCATTTTCCGTTTATTTCATCGTTCTTTTATTCCTTCAAAGTGATTTATACTAACATTAATGGGATTACGCATTTAAAAGCAATTCGGAAAAAATATAACTACATTAATGTTTTCGTAATTACTTTTTTTATACGTTTACATTGTTGTTTTCATATATGCACTTCTGTTTTTTAATATACATTTTTTTGTCATTATAATAGCTTGATACTTATTTAAACATCCAAGGCATCAATTTTAGATAAGTCTCCTAAATATCTTAATATTACTCTCTATATCACTCTTCCTCTTTCTTCATCTCACCCATATTCTGTCACACATTTTCTCATTCTTTATGACTAGAAAAATAAACAGAATTTTTTCTTTATGTGTGCTGAGGGGTGGGTTGTATTTCTGATGCATAGTAGCTTTCAACATCCTATGAGTATTGCATTACTGAAATTATTATTTATGTATAAAAATATATTAGTAAACACTTTATGAGTTATAACATAGCAAGGATGCTTGTTTGCTCGAACCTATATATATATATATTACTTTTTAGTCCTATACTGCCTTATTTTTGTTTTGATTTTTTCGTTCACATTAGAGTTACTTACATTTATGATGTCCTAAAGAGCAAACCATAGCAACAGAAATACAATTGCTAGTTTCTTTCTGACAATAATATTAATGTTTATTTTCTTCAGAATATTTCTGTACTTCTCACATCAGAATGTCTACTGATATTTTGTACTGTATCTCTTATAGCCAACTTAATATATCCCCATGGATAAACGGAAATATTACAGTAATAGATATTGTCACGTTGGATACTGTTTAGAGTTTATACAAAGCATAGTCAATTATTACTTTGTATTATTACTATCACTATCGGTGTCATTTTTGCTAGTTATTGTAAGCCGCCATTGTTATTTACTCACTAAATTATATTATTTCACGAATAATAGACGTAGTCATGTATCCAGTCTGAAACGTTTATCAATAAGTATTTATCTTTCAGTTTTGTATATTTTCTTGATTTATTATTATATCGTGTACTGCTAGATGTTATCATTGTCATATTTCTCTCTATTAGTTTGAGGTTGCCATTGAAATATTTGATCTCAGTCATTTATGCAATGTAAATGCTCGATGCTTTTCTTGATTGCTGTTTCTTTCCTTCCAATTTCTCAATCGTACAGACTCCACTAGACCTTTGTGGTCGATACAAACAATTATCATTATTAATATTAATAATACGGCGATCTGACAGAATCGTTTTCAAGCGAGATAAAATGCTTAGCAGCATTTCGTCCGTCTGTACTTTCTGAGTTCAAATTTCGCCGAGATCGACTTTGCCTGTCATCCTTTCGAGGTCCATAAATTAAATACCAGTGAAACACTGTTGTCGATATGGTCGACTGATCCCCTCCCACCAAATTTCAGGCCTTGTGGCTTTAGTAGAAAGGATTATTATTATTATTATTATTATTAGTAGTAGTAGTAGTAGTAGTAGTAGTAGTAGTAGTAGTAGTAGTAGTAGTAGTAGTACCATTCATTGCTCCTTTCCAATATATGTAGCCTTTTACATAAGCTATGTGTCAATCGGGAGAACCCTGGAGTAGCTAGTTACCTCTGGTTTCGCGCTGAGTTTATATTCCACCAAAAGTGTTTGCCTTTAATCGATCTCAAATCACTAAAATAAAGTATCAGCCAGATACTCTGATATAATTGGCTGTTACCTCTCAACAAATTTCTAGACTCGTTCTTATGCTAGAAAAAAATTTAAATGTCATTAGATTGCCAGAATAGATGGAGTGTCAGGAAAAATATGCCTTGTGGTATTTATTCCGGCTCTGATTTCTACATTCTCGGTTAAAATCCCACCCAACTCAACATTACTCTTCATCGTTTTTTCGGTCGATTAATATAAAGTCAAGTACTGAGGTTAATGGTATCGATTACTCCCCACAACATCAATTTTACAGTAGAAGTAGCACTTTTTCACTAGATCGTCTTATGGAAGTTTTTTTCATTTGTCCGTGTGTGTGTGTCTGTGTGTGTGTGTGTGTGTGTGTGTGTATGTGGTGTGTGTGGTGTGTGTGTTTGTGTATGTGTGTGTGTGTGTGTTGTAAAGGCGCGTAGCTTAGTAGATAAGTTATTCGGCTCACGATCGTAAAGTCGTGAGTTTGATACGCGTTTTCTCCTAGAGCAAGATACTTTATATCACGTTGCTCCTGTCCACACACCTGGTAAAAATGAGTAGCACCTGTATTTCAAAGAGCCAGCTTTGTAACACTCTGTCACGTTGAATCTCCCTGAGAACTACGTTAAGAATACGCGTGTCTGTGTCGTGCTCAGTCACTTGCATGCTGATTTCATGAAGTGGCTGTTCTATGAATCAGAACAATCGGGCACCCGTCGTTTTGACCGACGGGGTGCCATTTTGTGTGTGTGTGTGTGTGTGTGTGTGTGTGTGTGTGTGTGTGTGTGTGTGTGTGTGTGTGTGTGTGTTTCTGCTTGTGTATGTGTTTATGTGTGTTTACGTTTCACTAAGAGGCATCTTTCGAAATGTTTGCTAATTGTTCACATTACTATGTGCAGGTGAATGGTTTATCTTTAAAAATATTTCATTAGTTACATATCTTTGGCAAACGCACATTTGCACCAGCTGAATAATGGACGTTTCAGACGTATCGAGAATATATGCTCATTATAGTTGTGAGAGCCGTAGCCTAAGACTAAACAAATATGCCTCCATTTATTTTCAAACGGAAAACTATAAGGAGAATTCATATCCAAAAATAGTAAAGTTGGAAAATGAAACAAACCAAACCCCAAGTTTGTGTTGTAACACATTGATTTGACTGGTAAAATGCAACAGGCTGAGCTACAATAAAACCCACTATGACAACAGCATTTTATCTTTTGCAAACGTTGTAGGGCATAAGACGAAAACCAGCCTATTAAACGACTGGATAAATGAAGTATATCTATCACAAGAAGCAGTACTTTTAAGCTCAGTAAATGCGTCCAGAAATAGCGAGAAAGATAACACAGCACTGTTTTTCAAACTTTGGTATGAGGGACCCAATTACACTCGAAAAGGGTGTTGTAGGACGTCTTGACTGCCGTCGGTACTTGGTATTTAAGAGCAGGAATCAGGCAAGGAGACATGATTGCGAACAGAAATATTGGCATAATTGTCACATCTTCGATTGTGTAACAGCACGAACACAATGTAAGCATAACGTTAATATACAGCAGCATGTAGTTGTGTGTGTGTGTGTGTGTGTGTGTGTGTGTGTGTGTGTGTGTGTGTGTGTGTGTGTGTGTGTGTGTGTGTGTGTGTGTGTGTGTGTTGGACGGGGCTGTCTGAATATCTAGGTCCTAAATTCTTCGCATGTGTAAGTTACCAGTATTTGTATGTTTTTCCTTACCACCTTACAAATATATTGCATTAGGTCTTGTCTACCCCTTTTTTTTATAAATACACTCTATGCATACACATATGTACCTATATACACACACATATATACATATATACATACGCATATATATATACATACGCACATATATACATACGCACATATATATACATACGCACATACAAACGCACATACATGCATACGCGCATACATACATACATATATACACACATACATACATACATACATACATACTTACAAATAGATATACATGTACCTAAGTGATCAGATGATCGTGTTCATTAACCAGATTCGACTATTTTTCACTTAAATAAGTGTTTGATAATCGTCATCTGGAAAATTTCCAATGTGAAAATCAACTGATTCAACCGAAACAAATTCATGTATGCTGACATGGTATTCACATTTTTTTGCTATTTCTACAAACACACATACAGTCAGACACACATACAGGCAACACACATACAGGCAAACGCACATACAGATAAACATACATACAGGCAAACGCTACTCACATACTGCACACACTACACACACACACACACACGTACACTACACACAGACATATACTATACACACTACACACACACGTACACATACGTGCATACACACATGCATACATACGTATACATTAATATATAAATATATGCGAAGCCCAAACAACTGCCTTCATCCTGCCAAATTTCAGTCAGTACGAAATACAGCTGTAGTGTGAGACACATTCTCAAGCTTCTGCGTTATGAGATCGAATCCCGAACATCGTATCAGCGAAGTGAACTTGTTAACCTGACTGCACTGTACCCACGTTACCTTGTTGCTTTTAGATATTAGACTATTTTATTATATTGCATAAGTTGTTCATTTGTTATTAATTATATTTGGGCATTTTTTCTTTGACCCTTATATATATATATATATATATATATATATATATATATATATATATATATATATATATATATATATATATATCGAAGGTTTTAAATTTGTAAGAGTTTCTACCTTTTTAAACATACAAATTTAAAACCTTGGAAATATAAACAATGAGAACGACCCTTAAGGAATCTAATTAATGATCCTTTGGGGTGAAGTCTTATGCTATATTGGTAACGATTGCGATATTTACTGGAAAATTATATATATATACCATATTTGCCGGTATGCAAATCGAATACTTCATTCCAAAATTTACTGCCAAAATGATGTAAGTCAACTTGTACACCTAGATGACTTTGGAGAAGGGAAACTTTCGTGTGAAATACAGTATTTGGAGGGATCGTGACGATGATTGAATGCTTACAGTACATGTTTATACAATATAATAGGTCGACTTGTGGAACATCTAAGTATTGTAGCTGCCGACCCTGTTATATCTGCCTAGAAATTTAGTATTTTCGAGAGCTGAAAATAAAATAATCAATAATTATTTGATATTACTTATAATTTCTATTTCTGTTGGTTAGTCATTGACCTGGTGCAGCAAAAATCAACTGTCACAACTGGGATGTTGTTGCGTTTGATATTTACTCACGTCGATTTTATCCACAATTGATAAACATGATAAAGAAGTGACTTTTTCCATTATCTTTCCCATAGTATAATTTGATTTTCTTTCCTTGATATTTTCCCTTTTTTTATACTTTTCTGTTACTCCGTCTTTCCCGATTTATCAATAACTTCCCTTCAGTATACTTATTTTCCAAATTATATCTCATTGTTTCTTTACAGAGCAGAAACTTACGTGTGCTTGTCATTTTCCCATTTTATACCCTCTTATTAAGCTAATCAGCCTATATTCACACTCAAAGTCCACATTGTCAACTATGTAATACTTTATATTGTATTCTCTTTCTGTTCCTGTGTACTTGATAGGTATATTATATATTTGTATCATCTTTTACGGTGACCTCCTAATGTATTTAGTAGTTTTCTGATTTTCCTATTTGTCTTAGTCTGCTCACTACTCTTCCAATTAATTATATTAAATCTTGAGAAATTACGTATTACTCTAAAGCTTTTGTATATATACCTACTGTCTGCCTATTTCAGAGATTCAGTTTGGTTTTAATACTACGCTACACATCTGAAGCACCATTTTTTCTAATTTGTTTATCCATTTCTCTCTGTTGTAATTAATCAGTTTCATCTATCTATCAAATTATCAATTTCATCAATGGGTGTTTTTCAAAAAAGTTTTAATTTAAGCGTCTAGATCGAACTTAATATGTTGAACTTTTATTAATTTAGCTTTTCTTATGATAGCTATAGTATAATTAATTAACCATATACTTATTTTCAGGTCACTGATAAAGACAAGTGCATTTCGTTTTATATCAAGCAAGTTATTGTCTCTTGTCTACATTATATATATATATATATATATATATA
>NC_068981.1:93522011-93525699 GCF_001194135.2 Octopus bimaculoides
ATACATACATACATACATACATACATACATACATACATACATACATACATACATACATACATAGATCGCTAACCAATACACATTCTTTTTTTTTCTCTCCGTGTTTCTCTCCTTGTTTCTTTCTGTATTCCTTTCTGTGGAAGAGCGTAGGCTCGAAACGTTAAAGACTTTTACACTTCCCGAGTGTTATACTCATACATTTGTTTGTTTTCTACACCACCTGTCTTCGTCTTTTGTTTTTTTATGTGAATTCTCCCTATATATATATATATATATATATATTACATGGAATAATCCGTGCAAGAAAAATAATATTCTTGAACTTATAAACCTGGAAAAGTACAGACGTTATTACACTTGGAAAAGTTTAGGACATGTTATCACATCTGGTAAAATACAGAACGAGAAAATTCTTACCAAAATATTGCAGCAAAGGCTAAAATTTTTTTCTAAATATTTAGATTTAGAAAATATTAGCTTTTATTAAAACTAAAAATTTTATTACAAGTTATTACTTCTATTTGTTATTATTTGTTACTTCTATTAAAAATTTTAAATAACTCAAAATATTTTTTGCACTTTAAAAAAATTCATTTTTTACTTATTATTTTACTTGTTTCAGTCATTTGACTGCGGCCATGCTTGAGCACCGCCTTTAGTCGAGAAAATCGATCCCAGGACTTATTCTTTGTAAAGCTAGTACTTATTCTATCGGTCTTTTTTGCCTAACCGCTAAGTTGCGGAGACGAAAATACACCGGCATCGATTATCAAGCGATGCTGGGGAGGCAAACACAGACACACAAATATATACACACACATACATATACATATATATGCATATATACGACGGGCTTCTTTCCGTTTCCGTCTACCAAATTCACTCAGAAGGCTTTGGTCGGCCCTATGCAATGATAGAAGACATTTGCCCAAGGTGCCACGCTGTGGGAATGAACCCGGAACCATGTGGTTGGTAAGCAAGCTACTTACCACACAGCCACTCCTGCGCCTATTATTAATTGATTAATAATTAAAAAGTTGAAAATAGGTTATTAAAAATAATAGTAGTACATTATTAGTTAGGGAAATAAATAGAATACAAAAATTAGTTATATATTACAGTAAAATCTACCTATAACAACAAATTCACAGTAGAATTTGCTTGTATTATTTCCTACATTATTGCCAAGTCTTCACATTTTTAGTCTTGACACAATGTATATTTTTTACAGAATTTGCCTACCATATATAGTATTCTACTTTGCATAAAACTTTAGCTATATTGGCACTTCTGATCTCATTTTTTAAAATGTTCTAGTGAGTCAATATTTTACCAAAATGATGGCACCTTTTTTAATTAGTATGTTACTTGGTAAATTGAAATCTAAATATTCAAATTTTATCGTTAGCTGCAATATTTTAAGTAAAAATTTTCTTGTTCTGTACTTTACCAGATATAATAAATTGTCCTGAACTTTTCCAAGTGTAATAACTTGTCCTGTACTTTTCCAGGTTTATAAGTTTAAGAATATTATTTCCTTTGCTCGCATTTTTTCATGTAATCCATGATTTATTCCAGGCTACGCTATTATGCTAAGTAATAACGTGTCAATTTTTCTTCTATATTTAGCTTCGGCTTCAGCATATTTTCTTTTCTTCATTTCTCCTACATCCAGTTCATTACCTCCCCAATTATTATTATTACCCTTTTTATTAATCCCAGGCCCCGGATTCAATTCTACCCCACCAATAATGACTAACATTAAAATTAAAGCATGCAAGCGATATTTATTATAAAAAATTGAGTGCTTGCTTTGTGTTAATATATAATTATTATATTGAAACAAACTACAACAAAAAACGCGCAAAAGATATAATGTGATAATTCATCTTAAAAATATATTCTTAATTAATTGAAATTAATTAAGAAACTAATTCTAATATAAAGAATATTTTCAGGATAAATAAAAGAAAAGCTTTTTGTGAATTTCAGAAGTCGTATTCTGAACTATATAGTGGCAAGCCTAGTAAGAAGAGTGACAAATGAAAAGTGAAAAATAGAACAATTAACAAGCAACTGATTAAAATAAGAAGATAGATTGATTATCAATGAAATTATGAATGTGAAAGAGTTATGAGTGTGTAGATTTTATTTTTTAATTGAAATATTAATACAATAAAAAACATATAATTTAATGAGACGAAAACTATGAAATTCCTCACGATGTCGTTGATAATTTTTCCTTGCCGGTGATATATATGAAAAGTCACCTTATAGAACTAAATCCATAAAAAGGTGTAGAACTATATTATCACCCTCAAATTTGAGAAACAAACACTCATAACTTTTTCTTTTAGGACTTCATTGCATGAGATTGTTAATTGACGTACAAAAACAATAAAAAATATTCAACTTAATGGGACGAAAACTATGAAATTCCTCGCGGTGTCGTTGATAATTTTTTTCTTACCTCAATGATGCGATGACATATATAAAAAGTCCCCTTAGAATAAAGAAAGTGAATAATTATATTATCACCCTCGCATTAGAGAAACAAACATGCATAACTATTTTATTTTAGAACTTCTTTGCATGCGATTGGTACCATGAAATTCCCCAAATTGAGCTCTGTCATTTAAGCTTAATTAAAATATAGTTTACTTTTAAAATAAAATAAAAAAACTTATACTTAAATCCAATTTTTTGCCTCACTTATATTTTTTCATGATTTTTTGCCTCACTTATATTTTTTCATGATAGTTTACCTCACAACTTTTTGGATACAAAGTTTTGTTGCATGAGATAAAAACTATGAAATTCTTCACGCTTTCGCCTATCATTGAAGCTAAGATAAATATATTTTGCTTTTAAAATAAAAGAAGATATTTAGAGCTAAACTTGACTTGTGGCGTTACTTACTCTCCTATGACGTCGCTACAAATTTTGATGTGAACGTTTTTCTACTGGACCAAATCTCATTTTTTTTAATGCCAAAATATAGCTAGGACCAGTCCTCTTCAAAAATGTTAACGGTCGTCCATTTAGTTAAGAATTTAATTAGCGTCAAGCCTCTGAAATATGGTGCCTGTGAGTAAATTGTGCCTTAAGAATATTATTCAACTACTACCATAGTTGAATTATATATATATATATATATAAACATAATTAAGGGGTCAGCAACGGTTGCTTCACCACATACCGAAGTTCAGAAATAGCAGCTAAAGTGCCGAAACTCCAACAGATATCATTACTTGTAACTCACAAAGGCAAAACAAGACGAAAAGAATAAACGAACTAAACTAGTCGTAGTTAATCATATGTTTATAAATGTATAAGAACTTTTAAATAAGTTCTTCACCGATAATGGTGTTTTCATACCGAAGGGGTTGGTAAAAATTATTAATTATTAATTTATTAATAAATTGATAAATTGATAATCTTTTACCCTTTTAATTGTAATAAATAAATATATATATAAAGTGAATTTTCTGTAGAAATAACCGGTTTCTTATTTTCTTTTCAAATTTCTCAAATTTCTTTACCGATATTGTCATCTCTTCGCTATGAAGTGAAAAGTATGAGAATTCCAGACAGGGGAAGGTAATCAGGGATTTTTTCGGTATAAGAAAGATAATCAAAAATGTTGGGAATGACTAGGTTTTATCAATTTAACATGATTTGGTTCAGA
>NC_068981.1:93526101-93533558 GCF_001194135.2 Octopus bimaculoides
TGTGTGTGTGTGTGTGTGTGTGTGTGTGTGTGTGTGTGTGTGTATGTATGCATGTATGTATGTATGTATGTATGTATGCATGCATGTATGTATGCATGCATGTATGTATGCATGTACATTCCAACTATTAGTGGAATGAGACAGGTGTTCTATGCATCACGTGATGCAGAGCTACATAATTTATAATCTATCCCTCTCTACGATTCGCTGATCGTTTTTACCTTATAGAATATTACTGGAAGATAACCCAGTTTAACTTTGCGAAGGAAGCTTAGATTTTTCGAAGATGAGCTCAAGTAAAAAGAAAAGAGAAAGGCAAAAATAAAATCAAAGAAAAAGGGAAATTTTCTTAGATTGATAATGACCTAGAAACAGATATTCTATTGTGTTTTTTTTTTAGCTAAACTTCCTTTGAGTGCTTTGAAAGGAACTCCTAACAGTAATAGCTTTGTAAATTGCAATACAGTATCTGTGACCTATAATGACAGCAACAGTAACTTAACAAGCAACACTTTCTTTAAGATTCACCTTGAAAGAAATGATAACATGGCTAATATTTGGAATAGCCCACTACCAACGTAACCCTCAACAGAGCTAGCAATCCATGTATAATTAGTGCAAATAATCCCACCCCAGACAATACCCCTTATTTATAACATTGTATGTAGATGTACAGTTATTTTCAGCGATACTCGCAAAGACTGCTTAAGTCTTGCAAGAAATAAATTCGAAGAGACGATACCACAACCATACTCGAGGAAATACTGCATGACTCTCCAGTTACCTACGGTGACTTTAAAAAACAGGATGCACTAAATTCTCCAATAAAAGATCCTAGCAAGGGCATCGTTATACATGGTTAACTGAAAATCGCACAGCATGTTTCCGGACGAAGCGACAGAAATTAATTCTGCTAAGATACCACCCCTAATACGAAAAATTCAAGAAAGTGACTGCCTGCAGGTACAAGATTTATAAAACCCAACTTAACTATAGACTGATCCAGAAGCTCACAGTTTAAAACACCAAGAGCTCACACAAAGAGCGGGAATGTATTATATCTACATGTAGGCCTAACTATTAACACAATCCATTTTAATAATTTTTTTCCACCATCTTACATTTCCATCTAACCTGTTCTTATTCGAATTATTCTTATTAGTTAGAACTTCCATATCGTCCCTTTCGTTACCGCTGCACTATTCTCTCGTAATCATTTGACATCCTTACATACTACTCCTCTTACCATAATAAGAAACAGAGAGTAGAATACGCTTGTGTTGTGGATCCTCTTAACCAATTACACACAATGGAATTCCACAGCTTATATATTTACTAGTTATCCGCAGTAACTAAATCTTGGTCACTACTCTAAACTGCACATGGGAGTGGGACCCTGGTTCAAGAGACCCAGGATTTTTGAGGAGAATGCAATCGCCTCTTAGCCACTATTGTTCCCAGGTCTATTTTGATATGGAGTAGTAGCACCTGTCAGGGTTCCAGCAATGGGTTAATTAGAATATTAGGGCTTGCCTACATATGCATGTGAAGATTAGATGCAGGAGATACTGTTGAAGAAATCTTCCTGGTTCGACGAAGTGGGGGACAGTTGCAACGACTTATTGTGGAGTTCAGAAAGCAAGATAAGACAAGTAAGACATCTTGATTACCCACGTCATCAGTCTCCCTTTCCACTCATCTGAACCACGTCTTACCACTGTATGGAAAATGGTCACATGCGAGGGAGTGAGGCTGACGGTACGCAGCTCTACTTTAAACAAAGTCACCGCACAAATCATCAGTCATCCTTAAATGACTAAATGGTCTTCGTCGCTCTGACAGTTGAAAATAAGTTATCCATAAAATCCACTGCACAATTTATCCTTACATGCCCCTCTACTTACATTATTACATCCACCAAATCAACCTATATATTTCCATAGCTTGAAATCATGAGCCACATCAAATCTACTACACCAAACGGCCAATGCTTCTTGATACCAGCAATTATCTCATGGAACTTTAGATTTATTATGGCTTATAGCCACTTCATTTCTCAGAGTTTTACCCATTGTTTTTAATATTTTTACAAATACACACACACACACTTACGCACACACACATGCACACACACACGCACGCGTTTATTTACTGTTTATTTAGTCTGATATAAATATATACATAGAAATGTTTATACATACATACATACATACATACAAACATAATACATACATACATACATACAAACATAATACATACATACATACATACATACAAACATAATACATACATACATACATACATACATACAAACATAATACATACATACATACATACATACATACATACAAACATAATACATACATACATACATACATACATACGAGGTGTATAAAAAGTGCCTGACTTGAAGGGCATCGCGAAGACCTGGTTGGAGGCCCAACCATCCTAGTTCTTTTACAGGGCTCAGACAAACTGAAGGAATGCAGCAATAAGTGTGTTAATCTGAGAAGGCAATATGTTACATAAAATCATAATTAATGGATTCTCCCTCGTAAATGTGTGTGTGTGTATGTGCGCGAGCGTGTGTTCATGTATGTATGTGTGTGGATGTATGTGACTATGTATGTATCTATGTAAATCCTAACTCTGGGATGAGAATTTTCTCTTCAACCCTGCGGAATGAAAACTGCGTTGAATTAATATACCGAATCATTCGATACCGCTTCTCTAGATTTATCGTGCCAATATATCGGGATTTTCTATGAATCTGATATGCTGTCGAAGTCTTCTTTTGGCTAATTGATCTACGTTTATACTGAACACAAAATCTCAGAAAAAATTCTTTTGCCCAGTTTTTTGTGTTCTTAAAGAATGTTCCTTTATATTTATTCACTGTTTGGTTTGGCATACCTGTTCTTTACATGCATGAATTTTCCATTCGAAAGGCTTTCTGCTTCTTTGCAAATATGTATTAGGCTCCAGAATAGTCAACGTCGGTTCCGTATGCTCAACTGTATCTGTCGATTTCTTTTACAGTTACATTGTTTGAGTATTTGATTATTTTTTTACATCTAGTATCTGTAGATTATTATTCCTCTTAATCCTTTCGTATAGCATATTTTATGAACACCATTCTGTTCATATTTTCTTTTCTTTCACAGACACTATAACTTCTTTAGTATCTGCACGCTAATCTCCTAATATTTTGTTAACTTTCTACATTAGTTATTCAAATCACTGTGTGCATAATTTATTACTCCTAAGTCATCATCACAATAGGTATTACTATTATTATTATTATTATTGTTATTATTATCATTATTATTATTATCATTATTATTATTATTATTATTATTATTATTATTATTATTATTATTATTATTATTATTATTGGTGTGACTTTTGCTTTGTTAGGCTCCAAGTCTCACCCAGAGACCTCAAGATTCAACAAGTTAGAAATTCATGTTGGTGTTATGTCTTGGGCGTCATATATTTGGTTATTATTATTATTATCATTATTATTATTGTTGTTATTATTATTATTATTATTATTATTATTATTATTATTATTATTATTATTATTATTATTATTATTATTATTATTATTACTGTCATGACCATCGCCATCACCATGATTATTATCATCAACATCATAATATTAATGATAATCAATTCTACATTTGTCATAAAGTCAACAATTTTGAAGGGAATGGGGAAGTCGTTTACATAGGCTTCTGTATTCAACTGGCACGTTTGTTAAGAGACTCTGAATATCTTAAAGAGCAAATATGGAATAAAATCTGTGTTGAAGATCTCAAGATTTCATTGAGAAAATCAAGCAAATGCAAATCACCTCAGAAAG
This sequence comes from Octopus bimaculoides, assembly GCF_001194135.2. NCBI lineage: Eukaryota > Metazoa > Mollusca > Cephalopoda > Octopoda > Octopodidae > Octopus > Octopus bimaculoides. The sequence goes on from NC_068981.1 coordinate 93,529,967, forward strand.
ATAAAATTTTTAACATTTTGCTTAATACTTTCCCTGGATCTCATGGGAAACTAATCCACTTCTACCAATAGTATTATGCAAAACCCCAGGGAAATACCTCTCTAAATGGTAAATGGAGTAACATACTCTCCAAAAACTTCGAAACTAATACCCACGAAAACCACCGACCAAATACATGTATTACAAGCATGTACAAAACCCTAACACACATTGTAACTGAATAACATCCAGCATACCAAATATAACAAGATATTCCCCAGTGAACAAAAGCTATGAAGATGAGACTCGTATGGTGGTAAAGATCACCTTTTAGTCAATAAATTGGTTCTTAAAGACTTCCACAAACGACGCAAAATTTTTCTACTTCATGAATTGATGACAAAAAAGCGTTTGAAAGTCTTCCACATAACTCGATTGAGAACTGCTTGGAAATATATACAGTCGCCCCAGTTACTGGTAATTTTCTGCTGAACAGTATGAAATAATAGAAAAACATTACTAAACTGAATTTAGAGACAGGTATTATGGATGCCAATAATGTCGACATAAACTGCAGCATTTTTCGAGGCGTATTCTGTATCACCACGACTCTTTTGCGTGGATCTCACTTCCCTTAGTAAGCTATTGAATGACACAAAACATGGGTACAATCAATCGCCTCGTTTACATGGATGTTGTAGAGCTTTCATGGAATAGTGTTCGGTCTTGATAAATGTACTAGAACCACACATTTTAAAGGAAAACTCTTGAAAAGAAACAACATACAGATAGACAAGTCTACCGTCATCAAGGAATTAGATTTTGAGGATAAAAAGATTGCGAGTATATAGGTGTTTGTGAAAAGGGTAGCGCCCAGTATCCACAAATGAGTGAAAAAATACGGAAGCAAAGTTATCGTAGAGCTGACCCATAACGAGAAAGCGGAACAGGATTGATACAACTTACTAGCTATATGTGTTGTAAACCTACTGCTTTAACATATAAAATAATCCATCGGTGAGATGAGTGAAGTTGATACAATACGCAGGCTCCTCACAATGCATCACATGTATCACCCAAAGGCAGATGCAGATAGACTATACATTCCGCGAAAGAATACAGGACTTGAACTGATGCACATGCAACTGTCTCCAAAGAGGGCAACCCTAAATGTAGACGCCTATCTAAAAAATACGAAAGATTGAATGCATAAAGTAGTCAATATCAAAAGCAAAGAAGTACCTAGAGAATTTGGCGATAAACGAGACTAAGCCGCAACCAGATGCAACGGGAGAACCCAGTGTGAAAGCAGAAGAGATAAAAGCACAAGCCAAATCAAATAGAAAGTGTGCTGCGAAATACATGGAAAATTAAGGCATTGTATGACGAGCGCTCGTGATGTAAATACAAATATGACCCATCAATGATTTTCTGCATCAATGATTGGCTGCATGAGGCTTCCTTATAGTAGCATAGAGTCAGTGTCTGCCCACCAGAAACTACTAGCAGGTATTCGTCAAAACAGTGCTGATCTTTTCTACTGCTTTTATGTTACAGCCAGCTAGGGAAACAATTGACCACCTCACATCTAGATACTCTACGCTAGCTTCAAATGAATATATTAATCGCTATGATAGACTTCACCAGTATTCGCACTCGGTCAAACGCCGTAAGTCTGGACTTCTTTTTGGGAAGAAATGGTGGGAACATAAGCTTACTAAAGTAGAAGAGAATATTATAATACCGTTCTTTACGACTGTAATACTCAAACTGATCGTGTTATACAGACCAATTGATTAGATATTGTGGTAAAAAGCACGTTGAAAAAACATGTCTGTTCATAGATAAGTCAACCCAGCAGACTGCAACACTTCTGTAAATACATTTGTAAAGATAAGTATATATAAGAACCTTGAAATAGAGGTCTCAAAAATGTGGCTTCTAAGAACAACAACTGCACCTGTGACCATTGGGGCTTTGTGGACGATACCAAACGGTGCTCTTAAAAACTATGGTCATACACCAGAAAACCCCAAGACATTTGAACTACAAAAACTTGTACTCATGGCTACTGTCTATATTCTAACAAAAACCATGTCAACTTGAAATTATATGATTCTCTCAAAACTCTTTGAAAAATGAAATATTGCAGATCTAACAGAATCTTAATTCTCAGATCCTCGTCTCCTACTCGCAAACTGCTAATCATAAATAACACTCACAATAAAATGTGCAACTTGCTATTATTTGAGGTCTCTGAATGATACCTGGAACACTCCTATAGAACAAAACAACAATAGCGTTAATAATAATCCCGAATTTAGTTATGGTTCTTTATGAGTTCAAATTCAACTGGGAATTTGTGGTCTCTGGGTGAGACTTGGAACACCTCCTCTAGAACAAAACAACAACAGCGTTAATAATAATACTAATAATTTAGTTGTGGTTCTTTATGATTTCAAATTCCGCCGGGACCAAAATCGCCATCATCGTTCCAGCGTCCATAAATATCACCTGATAAATTGCTGGGTCGATTTAATCAATTACTTCTTTCACCCAAATTACCTTTGTGCCTATGTTAGAAACAATTACTATTATTACTTCCATTAACTAAAATCTATGGAATGGCAGAATTTTCACAACGTATTACTCCTCACGGTATCTTTTGTTTTAGCTCCTTACGTTCTGATTTCAAAACCCGCTGACGTCATCATTGCTTTACAACCCACAAAGAAAGATAAAATAAAATACTTGTACATGACGGCGCGTTGCGTGTACTTATGAAAAAAATGTTTTCGTTATTGTAAATTTATCATGACTGCGAGCTGGCACATCAGAGAATAATTCTAAGCGGAATTTCTCCCGACACTTAAATAAGGCGGCGAGCTAGCAGAATTCTTAGCACACGGAACAAAACGCATCTCATCTGTCTTATGCTCTGAGTTCAAACGCTGTCGAGATTCGTGTTTTCATACTTTCGGGATCGATAAAAATAAGTGCCAGCTGCGTACAAGTGTCGATGTAATCGACTTACTCCCATCCCTGGACTTGTGTAGAAATTTGAAACTATAATTATAAATTTAACAGGATTATTATTATTATCAGTAAAATTAGTATTTTTGGCATTATTACCATACTCATTATCATTATCTCCATTTGTAATTATACTGCATATAGTTTATGTATGTAATTAATACACTCATAAAAATGGGTATCAGTTAATGATAATAGACAGTTTCCATCTTTCAAAGAGATGTAAGAATAAAAATTACTACTGCATCACAATTTTGATTTTTAATAATATACATATGATCACGACTATAATTTAAAAGTAGCTATCACAAATCTCCTCACTACGTCCAATACTTTTAGCATATAATTACACACTTTTATGATTTCTTAATCCATTCGCATATTAAAAACTATTCTATAATTATGCTTCCCTTCTCTATTGATATATTGCTGAAAGATACTTTCATTTCTGAATTTAGTTTCTCTTTTCAGTCCAGTAATTAAATAAATACATACACGTACAAAGATACACTCATAAAGACATATATATATTCATAGACACATGCACACACACACATACACACACACACACACACATATA
>NC_068981.1:93534249-93540455 GCF_001194135.2 Octopus bimaculoides
GTGTGTGTGTGTGTGTGTGTGTGTGTGTGTGTGTGTGTGTGTGTGTGTGTGTGTGTGTGTGTGTGTGTGCGTGTGTGCGTGTGAACACAGTATATTAAACTACCAACCAGCTATTATTACTAGTTTGTTATAATTAGTCATTTATACTATAGGTTCAAGGCCTAAAATTACGAGGGAGGGAGCTAGTTGTTTACATCGATCCCAGTACGCTAGATCAATCACAGTACATAATATCGTTCCCAGTACACAATATCAGAATGATGAAAGCATCAAAGATATTTCCGTCTATTAACAGCAAATTATACTTATAGAGTGGAGGCGCAATGGCCCAGTGGTTAGGGCAGCGGACTCGCGGTCAAAAGATCGCGGTTTCGATTCCCAGGCCGGGCGTTATGAGTGTTTATTGAACGAAAACACCTAAAGTTCCAGGAGGCTCCGGCAGGGGATGGTGGCGAACCCTGCTGTACTCTTTCTCTCACTCTTACTTCCTATTTTTGTTGTACCTGTAATTCAAAGGGTCAGCCTTGTCACACTGTGTCACGCTGAATATCCCCGAGAACTACGTTAAGGGTACACGTGTCTGTGAAGTGCTCAGCCACTTTCACGTTAATTTCACGAGCAGGCTGCTCCGTTGATCAGATCATCTGGAACCCTTGTCGTCGTAAGCGACGGAGTGCCAACAATCTTATTACTTGATACTTTTCATCACTAAATTGGTGACTGAGTTACTCAGGTAGCAATATCAATGTTTCTTTTTGGCTCCTCTGAAGCGTTTCTAGAACCTATATGGCACAATATTTATCGTCTCTGAGCGTTGAAAGCCTTGACCTCACTTGGATTTGAACTCAGAGTTCAGAAAGTAGTAGTTTTAGTAGTAGTAGTAGTAGTAGTTGTTGTTGTTGTTGTTGTTGTTGTTGTTATCCCTTTCCCCGAAATTGCTGACCTGCTAAAATTTGAAACCATGAGTACTATTATTATTATTATTATTGTTGTTGTTGTTGTTGTTGTTGTTGTTGTTGTTGTTGTTATTATTATCATTATTATTATTATTATTATTATTATTATTATTATTACTCCTAAAACGGAACAAAATTTTAATTAAGTCACAAGTTCAGGAAAATATTAGAATTAAGAAAATATGTTTCCATATATTCTGTACTCTGCTTATAGCGTGCAATTTCCTGGGAAAACAGAAATGATATCGAGATAGCAAGGCTGCGTAGGTGCTGAAAGATAATCTAGTTCTCTCTAGAGTCTCTTATCTTTCGTCACCAAGTATTCTTTGATAACACTGTAAGAAGTCTATTTGATCTCTATGTAGTCTGTTGGCGGTAGGCAATCTTGAAAACGTCATCTCAAACAACAGTATAGATGCAAAGAACGGTATGGTTAACGTTGTTGAAAGAATTGATATTTGCCACGAGTATCATGTGTTGTCTACCGTTTCCATAGAAATATAATCCATTTTCTGAAAGACAGGACAGAGAAGCAGGCTTTCAGCGATCTTTAGTTTGATCTTCTAGTATTGATTGTTCACTGGAACCTTTTCTTGTGTACCTGAAGATGGATACTGCAAAAACATGTTAATGGCTCTCTTAGAAAGGGAGCGGGCATTATTCGAAGATCCTGATACAGGAGTTACAAAAAGCTGATATGGCCGTTGAAAAATCAACTTTTCTTTGAGGTTTCGTCAAATTCGTCCCTTTAATCAATAAAACTACAAGTTAACCATGTAGACTTGAGGGATACTTATGGTCTCGTTCTCCATGTAACAACATTTGTCCGTACTACGTCGCAAAGATAACAAGGAGTCAATGCTCCACATATCCAATAATGTACTTGGCCATATTCTTTATACTTCTACTGTCGATACATAATGGCAGCATAACGTAGGAAAACTTGCAATGGACGACACCTTCTTCCCTTCTGTCTTCAACCTCAATATTAAATACCAGGTAAAGCCTCCATCTAACTTGCAACTTCGAAGAGCTTGCATTATGTCACTAATTTACCAGGATATTTACTAATTCATCATTCGATAGCATATGGAAGACATTTCCATTTTATTTATCCATTTATCTCGTGAAATAAATTGGCATCACCTTCTACTTAGCAATATCTGGAATAGAATCTTTGGGTAAAGCGACACTTTCTTTTTAAGCGCATCTATATCACGTGCTTTCTATTTCATGGAACTCGTTCCAACCCATCATCTCGCTTTGACTTGCATCACTAGCAAAGCTTATGCAGTTGCTGGTGCTGCTCTCACCTTTCTTTCTTTTCTTTTTTTTTCTTGTATACGGTCTTTGTTAGTGAAGGGAGCGTTTACACTACCTTTATTTTCTACTTTTCAAATTGTAGCGGAAGATCTATCGGAAACAAGACTTGTTTAGATCCACTTCGATTTTAGTTGGTGAACTGGTTGAAAAAATAGAGACGAAACCAGGTGGATAGAAGGAGCCATGCTAGTAGTGGAAATCTTAAGTTGTTTGATCTTGCCTGGTTGAACTTCCTCCTCTCTTGGGCCCCCGTCTCTCCTACTTTCTTCTCGGACTTTTGGTCCCTCACCTTAGCCACTTGACCATCACTCCACTCGGATTACGATTGGAACTTTACACTTTTCGGACTCTAACATCATGTATCTTACTGTAAACTATTGTTGATTTGTGACATTAAAACCTTGCGTAAAGGTCTGAGTCGCATAGAAGAATGGTCCAAAAGACAATGGAAACATACAAAAATAAAGGTGTGAAGGCATATCTCGTAACAAAATACCACGCAGAAAACAAAGGATTCAAATTTTTATAGAAAACTTAAAATAGCGTATTCAGGCAAAAGCATTGAAGGTACAACGCTACACTGAATGCATATTGCAGTTGCATCAAAACAAATTATTCACAAATAACCCGAGGGAAGTTTTTAAGAGTTTGGATGGAGACACAGAAGATAATATATCTCCTGAAACGGAGGAAACCCGCCAGTTTTGGAATAACATCTGGGATAAGATGCTTCCCACAGCCACGGTGCTGAGTGGATTAATCCTGTGAGATCTGAAATCCAGTAACTTGAGGCTACAAGGGAAGGTTATGAATCCATAACAAAAGAAAATGTAATTGCACAGGTTCGAAACTGCCAAAATAGAGAGCAGCGGGACCAGATGGAATCCAAGGCTACTGACTCAAGTCGTTTAAGTCAACACATGAACGAAATGATTTGCAACTAGTCGACTGCCTACAGAAGTGTGTTATTCTGGAATGGATAGCGGAGGAAAAAACAACATTATTAACTAAAGATCGGTGAAACGGAAATGAGGTTGGCAATTACTGACCAAATGCTTGTTTTAACCTCTTATTGAGAATATTAACAAGCATCCTCGCAAGGAAAATATATACGTTCCTTGCGGAAAACAATCTATTTCCAGTATATCAAAATGTATTCCGGAAAGGATCCAAGAGTACCAAGGACCACCTTGGCAACTAACTTCTGCAGGGTGTGTGGGAAGAAGGTCGAAAACGTGACTCACATCTTTGGCGCTGGTGATAGTCTTACAAAGAAAGAGTACAAGCGCAGACACGACAAAGTAACCTTAAACCTTCACTGGCTGCTGTGTCAGAAGTATGGATGTGACATGACAGGCGTTTGGTATTAACATACACCAGAAAAAGTTACGGACAAAAGCGGGAAGAAAAAGATTATCTGGGACTTTGACTTCCAGGCAGTCAAGATATTAGACCACCAAAGGCCGGCTATAGCAGCTTTTAAGAGGGACCAGCAAGAGTGCCTACGTGGTAGTTGCCTGGAGATCAACATGCTGTCATGAAAGAAAAAGAAAAGGCCAACAAATATGGAAACCTGAGAATAATTCAATATTTTGCTGCAGCAGCCCATGTATACGTATAAAAAGTAATGCCAATCTTATACAAAAATGTATGCAGCTATATAGACTTCATTAAATAAAAAATTGCAAACTACATAATGCAATATATTTAAATGTGTTACTTATTTCCACAAAAAATTCACAAAGTAATTAAATGCGTATACATGCATGCATAGCACTGACTCCAAATACTTGCGCATATACAACATACATGTACCACTGCCCTGTTGATGATGTCGAAATTCCAGTGAAGTAACTTGGATCCAGGTTAGAAAACGGCTCTTACTTCACTGTTGAGTAATGTAGAAATAAAAATGAAAACAAGATATACGGTTGTAATTAAACCAAATATAAACTAGACACATAACAACTAACAGGACCATAGAATATATGCTCGTGAGAAACCGCTACTTGATTTGATCAGGTCTCTCAATGATTTTTCATCGCTTTTCACTCCTGTGTACCCCGCTACTCATAACGCCTAGTTTCTAAAATGCTCATCAGGAAACCGGGTCTCTGTATGTATGAGGTTGATTTCCCATCTATGCCTATTACGTGATTTATTCCAGCAGTTTTCCCAATGCATCATCCACGTGTCACATGCATTCTTTTGCAAAACAAACATTATCTTTTCCCAGATGGCGTGTAAAATATCCATCACATGAGTGTTCGGTATACGAAACACAATACGCTTCTAACATTTTTTACGTGTAAAGGAGTTTTACTGCGTACATTCTACTCGCTTTCCTTTGGGATACAATCGTCGTTTTGGGTTCTTTCCCATTTTTCTAGTCTATCCACTGCCCTCGTCAATTTCCTCTCCTGTTCGTTCTCCATATCTTCTGCATTATTGCAAGACAAAGAGGTCGCACGAATAATCGTGACCGGAGCAGACGACCCATGGATACTGTTTTCTCACATTGATGACGCAGTGATTTCTTTTACGATCCTAGTAATTGCAACTAGTGATGCTACTATTGGGGCTCTAAAATCAACAGTGTCAGTAATTTTCTGTTGTTGTTTCTTAGTTTGCAGACACTTATTGCTGTTTCCTTCTCTTTTTCTCTGCGTTTCTACATCTTTTGGGCAGAAATCTCACACGATTAACTTTCTTTCGCTAGTGAACAACTGGGATGTGAAATCTAAAACACCAGTTTAGATACCATTACGTCTTTATTATATTTACGAAGAAACTACAAGGCTCCGGAACAGCTTTGTATTTTGACAATACTTTTATGATTTCTTTTCCATACAAACACCTCTCGATAATATAATGTTTCAAATTGCGTTCGTGCTTACCACTAACCAGTGTAGAATTACAACGGTATGATGAACCAAGATTCAATGGAGGAAGAAAAAAACAACAAAGAAGCAAGATCATGTTAAACGAATGGATATCAAAACATTTGAAAACAAAGTCAGAAATATCAGGACCTAGCCAAAAAGACTAAGGGATTGTGGAGGACAAAGTTGAGAATTATGCGTGTCGTAATAGGTGCACTTAGCACATCTCCCAAATTGTTACTTAAGAGGAGGAATATTATTGGGGTTGAGACTCCCATTGTCTACCGGCAGAAAACAACTGTCCTGTATTCTGCAATAATCCTAATGAAGATTCTTGAGATTTGAAAAGATTCCTTTTAACCAAACCACAACACAGTCCCTGCTAATATAGCATATAATAGTTTTCATATTTATTAATTGTAATAGTTCTATTAACAGTACATGAGAAATATTGCGTTTTTAAACTGCGTGCTTTTGTATTATAACTTACAGATTTTTATTCTTTCATTAAATGTAGTGTTTTATTTATAGAATTGAGGAACTTTTATGTCAGATATATACTGTAGTGCGCGAAAATGGAAATAGAATCCTTACTAAAGTGTAGCAGATCGATATATCTAGTAACATATACGATGACTGAACAAAGCGTATATGATATGAAGCCTAGAAATAATGTGCTACAAAACACACTTCTACATTTACGTAGATATTCGAATACTTTTAGCAAAACAGGGATGATTTGTTAACGTCGTGTTAGACAACAATGTCGTACTGACAGAAACCATCACAAACGAATATTGCATGTTTATTTGATATTTCAGAAATGTTATCTGTCACAATGTGTCATTGCTGGACTAACATTTAGTTTTTACGACTCATTTATTCATATATGTCAATAGAGAAAACACTGGTTTTAAAATACAATGCATTTCTGTGGCTATTCTGACATGTTCCTTTTTTATATATGATAGTTATATATAAATCTACTTATGTATACAGGTGTATGTATATATATATATATATATATATATATATATATATATAT
>NC_068981.1:93541653-93542417 GCF_001194135.2 Octopus bimaculoides
TTGAAAATTAAATTAAAGCATTTATATAAAATGTATGTATGAACATTGTTCTTCAAGTGGTTCCAACGATGAACATTTAGTTGTTCGATGAAGAAAACTATCTATTCTTTTTTTTCTCTAGGCACAAGGCTCGAAATTTTGGGGGAGGAGTAAAGTCGATTAGATCGTCCCCAGTGCGCAACTGGTGCTTAATTTATCGACCCCGAAAGGGTGAAAGGCAAATTCGACCTCGGCGGAATTTGAACTCAGAACGTAAAGACAGACAAAATGCCACTAAGCATTTCACCCGGCGTGCTAACGTTTTCTATTTCTTTATTGCCCACAAGTGGCTAAACATAGAGCCACCATCCTTAAACCCATTTCAATACAATGGTAAATGACTAAATAATTAAATGAACGGTGAATAGGAAGGGGATTCCCCCTTCCTCTCTTCTCTCTCCCTCTCACTACCTATCTATCTATGTCTGACTATCTATCTATCCATTTATGAGCCTATCTGCCCACCTATCTTTCTATTTATCTATCTCCATTGTCATAGAAGCTCACCCCCAACAAACAAAAACAATGTGTTCCTCTTCTAAAAAAAAAACATAAAACATGATTTATATAAATGAACAAGCTGTTTGTACATTCACAAAATTCTATTTGACAAGTTCTCCATATTCAATATCTGTACACCACACCTTACATTCTACACACACACACGCACACACACAAATATATATATACATATATAGAGAGATAGATACATATATATATACACC
>NC_068981.1:93542555-93545148 GCF_001194135.2 Octopus bimaculoides
TAGGGGCGAAAAATTGAATATTTGATTAATATCAATTTAAAAGCAGTGGCCTGACCGAGGAACATCACTGACCACTAAGAAAACTGTGCATCAAAACAAAATTACTATTTACATTCGTGGCTCCACTGGTGACTAGTGAGCCCAGCTCATCATTGACATACAAATCTACAGATACTACACACGGAATTTTTTCCATCTGGCAGTACGTTCCATTCATCTAGCGGCGGCGACTGTTGTGGTGCCGTTGGTAATGATGGCGGCGATGGTAATCGTGCTATTGATTTTGCTGCTTATAGTGGTTATGTATTTCTGTCTTCTAACAATGAGGATTTAGGTGTTCAGTTGACTGAATTACCAGCTCGTTTTAGTAATTCTAAAACAGTTCTAAAGCAGAATAGGCATGACACACTGTGTGAGAAGGCTATTGCTTTTGAATCACAAGCAGAATCCTACAAACGCGATTCTTTACTCAACAGTTATTGGTCGACTCGACGCCATGGAAAATTACACAGACCCAAGATGCCGCGCAGTAGCATCAAATCTGGAACGCTGTAGTTGCGACGCAAACTTGCTAACTATTTGGAAATACTACTCCTACATACTGCAATACAAAGTAATGAAAGGAGAAGAAAATTTATTACTTTAAACACTAAACTTGTAATTATTAAACTGTTTGATGATGATTAAAACAGAAATTACGATTGGGTGATTTTTGACTCTTTTAATGAGTCAACAATACAAATATTTTGGACTAAATTAACGATGAATTTGCTCAACGTAACGCGGCTTCTGCATAATGGAAGTTGATTAATGGTTAAAATGGAGAATCTATTAAAACTTTGATTGAAAGATCATTCAACAAAAGCGAATTTCAATTACCACTAATGATACTATGATCAAAGATCTTAGCCATTTTTGTTTCTTAAATGAAACAATTATCAAGGGGTGACTGTAAGATTCCATGCATCGGAGTATAAGTTTTAAATAATTCAAAAACTTATGTAGAAATGAAAAACTTAAACGTAATACTAGAAGATTTGGTTGCGGCTAAATCTGTTGAATGGAAGAAAGTAATCGAACAAAACAGTGATAGAATGTAGTGTGTGTTTAAGAGCCATAGATTCTGCTAAACATTGATAACTAGTATGGATTTGTATGTTGATAGAAGTATGCTCGTCAGCCAATGTTCAGGTAATCACATTGATTGTTATAACAAAATCTATGCTGAGAAGTAAAGGTAAAATAGTTGAATTAGGTTTCTCTGTAATTCGATAAAATAAAGTATCAAGTAGTGAGGTCCATTGTATCGATTACCATTTTTCCCCACCCCCACCAAATATTTGTGCCCATGACAGAAACAATTGTTGTTATTATCCTCAATTACCCGGGCCGTTGTAGTCAATAAAAAATATCATCTTCATCATCATCATATTTATTTCTTTTTATCTCAGGTTTTGGTGGAACTCTTGGAGTCTTGCATGCGCAGCATGCTGGATGCCTGTTTAAACCATCAAACTTCAGAACCAAATATTTCTCTGCACCCATAAACACTATTTTTCCAGATCTATTTCCTATTGAGTTTTCACAAAGGATAAAAGAGGGAGACAGAAGAAAGAAAATGTCTAACCTATATGAAAACTATGGAAATATTTACAAAACATTTCATTTAATTTTTTTCTTCAATTTGTTTTTCTTCTTAAATAATATCCACCTGTGTTTTACTCTTAATTGAAAAAGTTGAAAAGACTGAAACCTCCACTTACCGTCAGAAAATGTATTTCTAGATAAAATTATTTCAGCATTTTCTACCTTGTCTTATTTTCCTGATATATATATATATATATATATATATATATACAAACATTCATAAATACATATATCTAGAAGTACATTGTAATTTAATTATTGCATTCGCCTAATTAAATCAATTTTGTAATTAACTGTGCACAAATAAAAGGCTTCTCTCTATACATATATATGTATATGAGTATGTGTCTATGTATGTCTATGTATGCCTATGTATATGTTTGTGGACGTGCGGATGTGCATCTATATATATGAAAGTACGTTATGCTTTTCTACTGATGAACGGACAAATACAGTTATACATATTTTGGTGTAATAAAGCACATTTTCTGTTCGTAACTTGTAGATGTATCTATCACAGCTTAAAACATGGACGCATTTAGATAGACATATACTTATAATTACACTTTTTATATCACCGTCATATTTATCTGTATTTGTCAGTTATTGTCTTTTTTTTAGATTGTCTGTGGTGCTCTGGTAGGGGTTCCATAACTGATTCGAAATTTGATTGCATCTGTGTCTTCTTTCATAGATTTTTGTCTTGTTTTTTTTGTTTTTGCATTATCTCCAACTTTGTGATCGCACGTCCACTCGGCGCTGTTTACTATATCGTAAAGACAATCACGCTCCAGAAGCCACATATAAATTTGTATACATCTATACACACATACAAACCCACACATATATGTGTGCGGAATATATATATAGATATATTCAAACATCTACACACACACACACACATATATATATATATATATATATATATATATATATATATATATAT
>NC_068981.1:93546947-93550765 GCF_001194135.2 Octopus bimaculoides
TGTGTGTGTGTGTGTGTGTGTGTGTGTGTGTGTGTGTGTGTGTGTGTGTGTACGTTTACGTGTGTGCATACACATGCCTGTGTGCGTATATATACATATGAGTATTGTGTGTGTATGTGATTAGGTGTGCATTTATTGATTTATTGCTTCTTTTTCTTTACTTCCTTTATTCCTTTCCATTTGTCTTACTTTCAGCCTGTCTTACCGTCTCTCTTCAAAATTACTGCCCAACATGTCTTCCCTCAGTAACATAATTTTTTTATCGCATTTTTTTTATCTCCAATCTAATATAATTTAATGATATCTTGGTTTCTCTTCTGTATCGATTTTATTTTATTACATCTTATTGCCTCTTATGCTGAGCATACATACTATTATACATTTGTACCCTCCTAAATAACAGATGCATACACACTTCACGTGTTATATACATATATATATATATATATATATATATGGCGGGGTACGTATTATATGTGTGCGTGTTATGTGTGTGTTTATATGTGTATGCATGCTGATCTCTTTCTGGGATTTTTTCTAATAAATTCTCTTACAACTAAGGAGTTTTTTTCTGACAAAGGAACAATATTACGTTGCTAGAATTAGGATAACAAACATAATCAGAGCTACGTGTTGCACATTGAAAGGTCTTACTATTCTGCTTGTTTGCTGCATTTGCAGCATTCGTCTTTGCTAGATTTTTTTTTTCAGGAAACCATAGCATTTTGAAATTCTCAACAAAAACATTTCCTGACATATCTGCATGCATCTGTAATTATAGTTATCAGTTTCAATTTATAAGGCAATTTATAAGCTCTAGATTCCCAGACAATTCCCCTTAAATATTCTCATCCTAATATATAACTTCTGCATTTATATGCACGTGTATGTAAATAAATGAATACATATATATATATATATAGATATAGATATAGATATAGATATATATATATAGAGAGAGAGAGAGAGTGAGAGGGGGGAGAGAGAGAGAGACAGACAGACAGACAGACCGACAGACAGACAGACAAACAGGCAGGCAGACAGGCAGACAGAAAGACAGACAGACAGACAGACAGACAGACAGATAGATAGATAGATAGATAGATAGATAGATAGATAGATAGATAGATTTGTGTGCCTGTTTCTGTGTATGTGTGTGTGTGTGTATATCTATGTATGTGCGTACCTGTGTGTGCGTGAGAGCGTGCGTGTGCGTGTGTGTGTGGGTTTGAAGATGCATGGACTTGGGGTTAGAGTGTTGCACTTACGATCGCAAGATCTTGGTTTAAATCCCTAGACCGTGTCTTGTGTCTGGAGCAAAATAGGTCATTTCACTTTGCTCCAGTCATCTCAACTGTAAATGTTAATCAGACGACGTTCAAGGAGAATATTCGCCCGTCTCTATATCCAGTGGAGTCTCTATATCCGGTGGAGTCGCATCATTCAGTAGCTACAATAATGCGAAGAACTAGATGGTACAGCAATATACGAGTTGCGTTCCAGAAATTTTAAAACTTTTTTTTTAGATATTAATTCTCCCAAAATGTACAAGACTTTAGTCTCCTTCAAACTAGGATGCTTTGAATTCAATGAATTTGTAGTGTTCCAACCACTTCATGAAGGCCCGTGGTGTCCGGGACCCTTGCTGCAACCTCCTTCGTGATTTTTAATGTTTTCAAAACGAATGCCCCTGGGCCTCTCTTTCAGCTTGAGATACAACCAAAGTCACGGCGAGCAATGTCTAAACTGTAGGGAGGGTGAGAAAATGCCTATTTATGTCAGTTAATTGCTTACCAGGATGGAATTGAGGACTGGTGCATTATCTTGGTACAGGTGCCACTGACCCGAATTGAAGAGCTCTGGCCTTTTGTGACGAAACCTCTTCCTGAAGTGCTTCTAAACCTCCCTAAAGTACTCTGTATTGACCGTCTGGCTAGAGGTAACACTGTCGAAAAAGTAAGCATCATGGTGACAATTTGCCCATCGCATCCTGTACATTGCTCTATATATATGTAAGCTATATTCCTCTGGAATATTGAAATCATGAGATTTATTGCTGCTTGCTTCATTACCCCGGTTTTCACTTGCCTCACTTTCTAAATGATCTCAGTTAGGTTCAGGTAAGGACATAAAAAACGAGTAAATTCTATTATTTACTCTCTATTTCTGCCATTGACATATAGAATTATACTCCGTATATTTTCTTAATCCATAGCATTTCAGTTGCCTCTGATGTCAAAATGCTTGGCAAAGATTATTTGACTACGATACGTCCTATTAGAAGACATGGGATTTCTTGCACCTGCCAAGCTCAGTCGATTCAGCTATTATTCTTTGTCACTGTCATCTTTCAATCATGTTTATTTATCCACAAAACAATTCGAAGTACTCAAGGTAAACATACAAACGACACTATGAAGAAAATAAAACCTGAAGATTCTTTTAATAGCAAAATCTTCCATGTTATTGTTACTAGTGGATGATGTTTAATCTAAATACTGGAATTTAGATAAATAGTTTAAATCTACGAGTGATGAAAACAACGAAATATCAAGAATATTAACGTTACTATTTAGTTAATCGAAGAATAAACGGATTTGCGAGAATGAAAGGATACAGTAACAAAGAAATAAAAAGTTTTAATGTGATTATTGTTTAGTCAAAGTATTAATAACAGCAAATCAACAAAGTCATTATGAACAACAAATATACTGTTTTAAAGTTTGCATTAATGATTAGAAATGAAACATTAATATGCAATGTCTATTGAGTAATTTTATAATTATTTTGAAATATACAAAAGCTTGATTATAATTTTTCTTAATCGTTATTCGAAATAATTTTCTTAGATAAATATTCCGAATCTTCAGTTGGGCAAGAAACCTACAATGGAACAGCAGAAAATATAACTACTTCTGCAGATTAGTCGAAATTTTAACAACAGTGAAAAACAAGTTACTTAAATGATAATTGATTCTGAGTTCAAATTCTGCCTAGGTTAGATTTGCCTTTCCTCATTTCGGAGTGGATAAAATAAGTACCATTTGAATACTGGGGTCGATGTAATCGAATTGCACTCTCCCCTAGACATGCTAACCTTCTGCCAAAATTTGAGACCAATATGGTAACTGATTAATCAAAGAATCTATTCAGTGTCTAATTGCGAACAAAAGCAACAAAAATAAGTTGTTAGCACGGGTATTTTCTGAATATAACGATTAATATGTAGAGCGGTAGCTTTGATAAACAAGAGGACTAACTGAACAAATGAACTAATATGAGAAATAGGGAATACAGCTAAAGGAAATTTCAATTTGCATAACATATCTTCCTGTGTAGGATAAACTTATTATGATGTCGGATTGTTCCATCAAAATTTGAACATGCATTATTGAGGTAAATAAGTTTGTCGCCCGAAACATTGGGGAAAAATTCGATAAATGTATAATTAGACATATATATTGCGTGATAAAGTGATATTGAAATAAAGATGGAAAGACTCAGTTTGACACCGCAAATATTCGTAATTTTGGGGAAGACGACAATAGGCGGCCGCCGTATGTAGATAGATAGATACTCATTTATATGTGTATACATGCAAACGAATATATATGTATATATAAACACACATACACACACACACGCAGAATCGCACACAGACACACACACATGTATATTATATATATATGTACGTATGTATGTATCTATGTATGGATGCGTGTGTGTGAATTCATATCTCTGAGGATATATCAAATGAACGTAATTCTCTTCCTTTGGTTTCTACAAACATTAGTGTTATGCGTCTGCCACAAGGAAAA
>NC_068981.1:93551491-93560587 GCF_001194135.2 Octopus bimaculoides
TGTAACACAACTAATAAGAATGTTTTCTGTAACTACGTTTATTACCACTCATTTAAAATTTTATCGATATATATATATATATATCATTTATCATCTATAGAGGTAAAACAAAAAGAAGGTGGTGGGCTGACAGGATCGTTAGTACGTCGGGCAAAAGATTTAACGGCATTTCGTCTGTCTTTACGTTCTGAGTTCAAATTTCACGGAGAACGACTTTGCTATTTATCCCTTCGGAATTCATAAATTAAGTACCAGTTTAGAACTGGAGTCGATGTGGTCGACTTAGCCGCATCCCCGAAATTGCTAGCCTTGTGCCAAAATTTGAAATCATTATGTAGTAGTAATCTTTGTTATATTAAACTAGCGGGACCCATGAATATTTCACGGAATCAATGGTAAATTTATTGGGTTATTTCTGAAAACTTTATCAAAAAAACCTGAAAGCGTAGCCTGTGTTGTTTCTGTGTGGAAAGATAGCCACTTAACTGCTACTCACTGAAAAATGAACGAAATTGGAATACGATGATTACTTAATGCACTTTATATATGCTCTTTGCATACTTCATGCACAATTTTATAAACTTAATACACAGCACTCATAAACAAAAAAATATCCCGTACATATGATATAACCTACAGTTAAATTGCATATATTTGCCTCGTAAATAAGTATGAATATTTCACGAAATTGCACTTATACGCATGCGTTAAGTGATAGGTAAAATAATACACTTAGTTCATTTTTTTCACCACAACCACCAGCACTAGCTCCACCGCCACCAGCTCCATCTCCACCATCATCATCTCCCTCTCTCCCTCCTATATATATATATATATATATATCTCTTCCCTTTCTTTGCCTTTCTTTAACCTCACCATCAGAACACCACCCTTCTGCTAAAACTACTACGTTCCCTCAACCTCACATCATGGGCGCTTCCCCCACCCTCTTTTTCCCCCACCCTCTTTTTCCCTCACCCACTTTTTCTCTCAACCTCTTTTTCTTTCTCCCTCTACTCTTTGTCCCTCTTTCTTCTCTAATCGCGTGAAAGCGGTACCGACGGGCTAAGTAACGCAATGACAAGCAGAATTATATTAAATTAAACAGCGCATATCTGCAGTGTCCGACCCTTCATTTTCATTCAAGTCATTTTGTATCAGTTACGCATATGCTGTCCGCCTGTAAAGGGATAGAAATTATTATTTTAACCATATATATTCCTACTAACGAGGAATAAAGAAAAATAGTCCATAATGTGGCCTTGAAACGCCTAAAAGTTCGGTATAGGCACAAACAGATTTCCTTTTATATGTCTCAACCCGAACAGGATTGGTCAGGGATTAAGTGTCAACAAGAATCCAAACATTGTGTCAAATAAAACTTTACGTATATTGGAATTGCTATCATTAATGGTTTCAAATTTTGGCTTAAGGCCAGCAATTTTAGGGAGGAGAGTAAGTCGATTGCATCGATCCCAGTACTGACTGATATTTTATTTTATCGATTCCAAAATGATAAGAGGCAAAGTTGACTTCGACAGAAATTGAACTTAGAACGTAAAGATGCGGAGGAAATGCAGCTAAGCATTTTTCTTTGATACACTAACAATTCTTCTTGTTTGCTGCCTTCAACTTACTATTATTAATAATATTGCAATGAGATAAGTGCCACGCAGCGAAGTGTAAGTTACCGGTACTACTTACGGCTTACTTAATCTCTGAAAAGCTTAGTTTCGTGAAAATATGTGCACACTATATCATTTTCCCTCTTTGCCTTGTATGACGTTTTGTTGCATTGAAGATCATCAAAAACATTACGATAATCAGCTTCACCACTATCTTTTCTTTCTTTGTAGTTCTATTAGAATTTCACATATCAATCGACATTTTATTATTTTTGTATCAAAATACATAGATACATCATGGAAAACATGCATTCAAATGTTTAACACTTTTGTTGCAGAAAGCTGAAGTATCCACTCAAAATTTCATTACCCTTAAGGGCAGAAAGCAGTTTTATATACCAATCTATCTTTCGTTGATGAATGCCGTTTGAAATTATTTTCTGATGACATATATCAGGTTTATTGAAGCAATTTGATTTGCTCAAAATACTAATTCATTATTTTGGTAGATATTTAACATCGTTGTTGGAATAACCATGAAATTTTATTTCGTTGTGAAAGGGTTAACGCTAATTAATTATCTTATTTTTTCTAGAATGTTTCTAAATTTACTATGATAGAGCATTAATTGATTTCTTTCCAGAATTTATTCTGTATCATTAAGGTTGTGAAAATTACAAATAAACATCACATTTTTACATGCATTAATACCTTTATTTTAGTTGCTAATTAGGCACAATTCAAAACTTAAGAAGCATGATTTTTTTCGGCGGCGTCTTCACAACACTATATTCATTCGATATTTCTATATTAATGTTTCACATACTTTTCTTCTTAAATTTTAGAGTAGAAAATTATGCCACGCTTCGTATGTTTTATCAAGCGGTTTGTTTGCATCCTAGGGCTGTATAAAATGAGTGAATTCTCCTTTTCTAGTATATTAGATTGTTCATATATGTATTACTGTCCTTTTTCCTGTAGCAAACAATAAATAAGGTGGCCAAACAGATCATGATATATGCTCTCCAATGTCCCCTCTGTGATTTTATCAACATCAGGCAGACAGGCTGCTGATGAGTCGGTAGATTCACGGAGCAACCCAAGCACATCCAACTTCGCAACAAGTCAACTCTCTCTCAACATTTCCACTCCACCGACCAATCCCTCCAGTATTTGTCGGTCTTCAGCGAGATTGCCACCGCTGAATCCCCTACCACCGTCTGAATTGTCCACTTCAATTCTTCTAAATTACTTTGAATCTACACCTGTTCCATCGCTATACAACTTCCCCTCTTCTTCCTACTCTCACGTCACACACAATCTTTTACTATCCACATTTCACTCCTCACTACCCTCACATACACAATCATGTCCTTTCAACATACCAATACCTCCTCACACACCGCCCTCACCCACTCTTCCACCCCTGCCCCAAGCCTCACACCTCTAACACACGCACGCACTTAACTTCTTGTATTATTTTGTCCCCTTGTGACATACATACACATGTGCATTGTCACCTTTAAATGCACACACCCCCTCTCACATCGACTTATTTACATAAACCCAAACAAACCACTCTTCACAAAACAAACACATACATACACATTACCACTTTCACACGCTCCCCAATTTTTACACTTATACAAGGATATACGTATAACACACCGGTACAGCGATGCATCCCGCAACACATTCGTACACTCACTCATTCTTCCTCAATCAGCCATGGCCATTTGGCTTCACAGCTATGTATCATACCGTGCTTCCCTCTTCACTGCCTTCCTCTCTACTACCACCGACTCTTTAGCTTATTAACTCATGCGTACACATATATATACACATACTCCGATAATAAAACACCTTCATGGACTAGGTAATTGTTTGGTAGGTCCCTCATAATTTGATTGCTTTTGGTCTTAATGTAAGTGTTGCCTTCTGCCCGTCACTGAAAGGTAGACTTGATACTGAACTAATTCTGGATAGAATCGTAACAAGTAAGGAAAAGTGGATTTTCTATATGCAAATATAACGAAAATAACTATGGCTAGAACCACAACTATGGTTAGCATCACAGAGGAGAAGCCATCGCGAAACCAGGACTACAGCAAGAAACAATTACCCTCTGTGTTTGGTGAAATATGAAAGGTACCGTCTATCAGAAAGTGTCACACGAAAAAGAGACAGTTAACGCGAACAAGTATTGTAGTCAATTGGGAGGCACGTAACATTGATCAATAGTAATTGGGGGTCACTCTTACACAATAATATAAGATTACATATTAACCAAGTCTCTCGGGTAAAGATAATGGCACAAAATATGGAGGTTTTTCCGCCATCTTCCTTACTCGCCAGGCCTTACTCCAACTGACAATCGTCTTTTCAGATGATCGCAATATTATTTAGAAGGAAAACAGTTTAATAATTATGAAGAGTTTAAGCATTGTATTGGGTGCTTCTTTGCTTCGAAAGTTAAAGAATTTTTCGCCCGAATTTTTCGCAACAAGTTGCCAAACTGGTGTGATTATTTTATCAACAATGAGGGAAAATATTAACTAGATTAAATATATCAATTGAGATCAGTCTTCTCCACCTTGAGATGCGACAAAACTTTCTGTCCAGTTCCATATGTAAAAATCGGTGTGGAAATCGATAAACCGGTGTCTTTTTTATTTATGAACATCAGAGTCATATGAATGTATTCCAACCGCATTTTACAGACGCTTATAGGCACTCTCAGTATCATAAATGCAGTGAACAAGCGTAGTCTGGTCATCTCCTAGAAGTGAAACTAACATATATATATATATATATATATATAATACAAAGAATATATATACATGTATACACACATATATGTACATACTTACATCTACATGTGTATATATATGCATATCAGGGTACAGGACGTTAGAACAATGAACTACAGACAACGGAACGAACACATAGGAAAACGGAAAGCCCCTTGGAATATTCCTTCATCAGCTGTCTCTATTCTAACTAGACGTTTCGTATATATATGAATACATCCGTCTTATCCTGAATGTGTTGTTTAAAATGCTGTAGACTGCAGTGAAGATCCTGAAAATCATTTCGTGTAGACGACAAATGCTAATATTCTATCGGCGGATGGCAGTACTGTATCACAAGATTTCAACGCATTGCAGATCATCGAATGTAGAAGGCCAAGCACAAAAATGCTAGACTGGAAATCAGTCAAAGCTATACAAATTGATTAGTAAATATAAACAGAATAATACTGTTCCGAACAACCACTGATTCGGGAAAAGCTGGCGGGTTGTGTATCAATTATCTATTAGCTACAGAAGTAACCCCCGTAACGAATATTAATTAGCATATCTAACTTAATTTGTGTTGTTTATAACGTTACAGACTGCAGTGGATGTTCCGGTACATAATTTCGTGTACGGAACGAATGCTGAAGAACATCGAAACTCTGTCGTCTGACGTTGCCCGCAATCTCCGGCGTTATAAACAACACGTCTAGGTTGTTTACTACTTAATATTGTGTGCTAATTAATATTCGTTACTAAGGTTGCTTCTGTTGCTAATAGTTAACACACTTAAACACATACACACGTGCGCGTGCGTATAGAGGGCTTGTGTGTGTATGTGTCTAGAAGGTGTATTAATGTTTGCCATTTTGTAACGTACTCCATGTTTCAGTGGTGTGTTGTAGCATACACTGTGTATATAAGCAACATTTAATATTTGTATATAGAATATATATTACTATAAAGCCGAAGACATATCACATATTAAGTATACTTAGAATGTTTTTATAAATATAAACGTCATATGAATGCAACCTAGCTATTAATGTTTCCATTTAATAAACTCTTTCACACATACTCTACAACAAAAGTGAATTAGATTGTTTCTAATCTTTTCACGGCAAACGCGTAATTTAGTTATAGCATTACTGGTGAGCGTTTCTTTTTGTTAAATTAAAACCAATATTTAAATTAACTCAAGGATTTGTAATTTAAGAAGCACTTTATATGTAACTATGAACTTTTTTTTCTCGATAATGCACCGACGAAGTTAATAATTCTGACAAGAATTAATAACCTGCAGCTGCATTTAGTTAGCTACCTCGGCAGAACTTGAAAACTGTTTTAAATAAGCGATTAAAAAAGCTCTTTGCTATAGTGGTTGCATTTTGCTTTGCATACTATATTACGTAATCGGTATTATATTGGCTCCACATTTTGGCACAAGACCAGTAAATTTGCTGGAGGGGGTAAGTCGATTACATCGACCCCAGTGTTCAGCTGGTACTTATTTTATCGACTCCGAAAGGATGAAAAGGAAAGTCGACCTCGGCGGAATTTGAACTCATAACGTAAATACTGCTAAGCATTTAGCCCGGTGTGTTGACGCTTCTGCCAGCTCACCGCTTTGTAATCGGTATTATATTAATAATGTTTCTTGTTGGAACTTTCCACTATTTAGAAGAACTGCATCAGGGGAGCTAATGAGAGCCAAAGGAGGAAATATACTAAGCTCGTGGAATTATGCCACGTGGCAAGTGAGATTTGATCCCATTGAGGTGGATGTAGTTAGTTTGAAAGTCAGACGCTTTATAGAACCTACAGTATGCTGGGCATCACAGAGGCCAGTAGACAAAAGGCCATCAGGTTGGCTGTGGAGGCAATAGGTGTCGCCTCAGGGTGGCTGTAGATCAAGAGTCGTGAGCCCTGGGGGAGGCAGTGCTACTGGACACAATTTGGAGATTGATCAATCCCGGCTGGATCACCTGGATGAGGGTGCCTTATGTTGAATGACCCGAAGCAGGTAATGGACCTCAGGAAACCACTCTGATGATGTGTTCACATGCATAACAGGAGGATGTTGAGAAAACCGGGCGTAAAATATATCATACAAATGATTGCTCTGAATTATTTCTTATCTATAAATTTCTTTTTCCTGACGCTAACCATCGTAACATCTTGTATATCTTGTTAATTGCTGCGTTTTCACAACGTCGACAAATACTTATTTCTAAATATCGGTACAGTAATTAGAGATCAGTGGTAATATAGTGAATTAAATTATTTGATAAGGAGTTAAAAAATATAAATTTAATTACTCGGGTAACATTTTTGTATTGCGTCCATTAGGTTGAAGAAACTTCTTGATGAATACAACTCTTATCTGCTATTTGTAAGTATTCTTCTCATTTCATTTATATTCAAATCTGGTAAGGTAAGCTGCACTGAGACTAGCACTGAAACTTTAGAGCAGTCATCATTGGGCTGACACGACAAGAAAACCCAGTATGAGGTTCTCTTGATGAGAAACTCAATTCAGGTATCACACTTAAATTTTCCACGCTCACTGCCAAATATAGGTGTTCAGGACATCGAAATGTCATTAGTATGAATGTAGGTTAGTGGTTGAGATACTTTAGCTACTAAAGTATTGTATTTATGTATATACCTTCACGTTAATATATTCCACTGTCAATATCGATACATATAAGTACATATTTACAGACAGAGATATATCTATGTGTGTGTTTGTTTGTGATTGTGTATGTGTATGTATATATACATATATATATATATATGTATATATATATATATATATATATATATATATATATATACAGACACGTATATACGAGTACGAGTGTTTATTTAATTATATCAATGTGTGGGAATATATAAACATGCTGCATTAATGTGGGTGTTTGAGTGTACATACTTGAATGTAAATGTATGTATATGGGTATATATGAGTGTTTATGCTGCATATGCGTATATATATTTTTTGATGCATCATAACGCTTTGTATTCCATTTTGTTTTGTTTTTCCGAAATATATTTGATTCATGCAATTACTGCATTTACTTTTTGTAGCTCCAGAATATTTGTTCTTTTCATGTCTGCTTTATACATTTTTATATATGTTTATATATTGTTTTCATATATTTTTCATTTATTAATCAGTTTGTTGTCCATACTTCCGCAAAGTTTCGTTAATAATTTCTTTACTTCATTCTCTTTAATCTTGCTCTTGTTCTTCTCCTCCGTGTATTTCTTCTTTGCTTATTCTTCTTTCCTTTCTCTCGCTTATCAGTTATTCATCCGTATTCCACCTCTTTTCTTCTTTCCACCCTTTTCTCCTTATACTATAACGAAGTTAAAAACATTTATCCATCAATATACGCTCCTGAAACAGCATTAGATTAAAATAGCAAAAATATAACATTTAAAATGCATATGAAACGCTAAAGAATGCTTGAAGTTAATATTTTACCACTCCTTCTTTTATAACAACTGTATAGAGCACATGCCAATAGTTAACAGGCTGATCCTCCACAGCTACCCCGCTTCTCACCCTATTCTCTTCCTTACCCGTTTTTACACCTATCACATTAGACCTGCCTATACTTCTCTCTATATTTCCAATTTATAGAACTGATATGTTGAGCGTACGGCTCTAACTCGTTAGAGCTGTACACTCAACGCACTGTAACACGAAAATCTGATAGTATATGTTTAGCTACCTTCGGTAAGACTCAGTTTTAAAATGTGTTCAATTATATTAAAAAATTTCTGAAAGTCTTGAATTGAAACAGCTGTCAGAGATGATGTCCTATTTAATAATTAATAAATAATTATTAATTTAATTATATCTCTATTTTCTCATTTTCTTATATATATATATATATAGACAGAGAGAGAGAGAGGGAGGGAGAGAGAGAGAGAGAGAGAGAAAGAGAGCGGAGGAAGAGGAGTAGATAGATAGATAGATAGATAGATAGATAGATAGATAGATAGATAGATAGATAAATTAAGTACCAGTTACGCACTGGAGTTGATTTAATTGACTTGTCCTTGTTTGTCCCTTCTATGGTTAGCCCCTTGTGGGCAATAAAGAAATAAGACATATATATTCCCATGTCTGAGGATTAGCTTCACACTTTGAAACTTAAAGTGCTAAGGGAATTTGAACCAAACTATTTTGATACACACACACACACACACACACACACACATATATATATATATATTATCTACCAAACGCAGTTTGCCTGATTGTTCTCGTGTACAGAGCTATCAAAATCTGTTCTTGTTGATACTTCTGTTTTGCTTTCATGCATACATACAATATCGATGCAATATTGGACTTACTTTCATAATATGCTCGTAATATCAACCAAACATCGATTATCCGAAATAGCTCTGAAGATTAGAATTGAATACGTCATATAAAGTGTCTATACAATTTTTCATATGAATACATTCCTTACTTGCTATTGTTCTTCTGTCTTTTTACTTTCACAGTCGCGCGATGATGTATCCGACTTTCTACCTCTATATTACCAAACTTTGATGAAGAGGACAGTTTGAGATTTGGATGTTTTAGCAGTACTTGGTATCTATCAATATTCTGTTTACCTTTTACATGAGATGTTACAAGTTTTAAATACACACACACA
>NC_068981.1:93561242-93563110 GCF_001194135.2 Octopus bimaculoides
TAGCTTACTGAATGGGTTAACATTATTCTTATTATTCTTCTTATTATTATTATTGTTAGTTTTATAACTACCCTTATTGCTATTATTCACATTATCAATTTTATTAATATTATTATTATTAACATCTTCAGTAGAGGAAGCAGAATCTGGTTTAATATAGTATACCTTATCATTATATCCTGCTTCCAGCAAAGCGGTTTTATAACTCCATCCAACTCGATCCGAAGCAAGGGTTTCTATATCTTGGAACCATTCCCAGTGACTTGAACCTTTTTTTTAGGTTTACACCGATAGCGTTTCACCTCTGCAAGCTCACCATAAAACAGCTGCTTCGGCATGCGTTCATCTGCCTTTCAAACAATATGGCCATACCATCCTAATTGGTTCCTGAAAATCATAGCTTTAATTGAGGTGATGCCTGCAGATGCAAGGACATCTGTGCTAGGAGTAAAAGAACTCCAATTTAATTTTTTAAATGCGATGAAGGCAGTTTTGGTGGTATTTTTCTAACAATTTAAAATGCCTTTTATAACAAGTCCCAAGCTTCACAAGAATACAACAGAGATGATAAGACAAATGATTTGTAAACAGCCAGCTTCTATTATTGTTTATATATCGCTGGCACCAAACAAGTGCCTCCAAGCCACCAGCTGCTTAATTTTGCTGCCATTTGAATTCGCAGCTGCATTTCTGTATCACGATTTCCATCATTTTGAACAGAGCTTCTAAAGTAAACGAACGAATCGACAACCTCAAGTAACTTTGCCTTAACAAATATTTTAGTGTGGTTACAAACAGAACCACACGCAGGTTGATGCATTACGACTGTTTTTTTTTTGTTTTTTTGGGTTTTTTTCAAGTTGATGGTCAAGCCCAAATCATCACAAGCCGAGTAAAATGCAGATACAAGAGATTGCAAACCTGTTTCAGAATGACTGACAAGATCGCAATCGTCAGCGCACAAAAGTTCCCTATTGAGTGAAGTAAAAACCTTCGTTTTGAATTTCAGTCTGGTCAGATTAAAAACATTCGTTGTTCGATATTTTATGTAAATTCCCTCCTCGGAGTTTTGAAAAGCATATTACAATACAAGAGCAAAATATATTGCAAAGAGGGTGGGTGAATCAAGGTCTCCTTGCTTTACTCCATTCTCCACAGCAAAAGATTCAGAGAGCCTACCACCAAAATTAACTTTAGCTGTCATATCTTGATGCAAAGCCCTGATCATGTTTACAAATTTTTCTGGGCAACCTATTTTCCTTAGAATTAGCTACAGAGCATTTCGATTAAAAGTATCTAATGCTTTGCTCAAATCAACAAAGCAATGGTATAGAGCAAGATTCTATTCAATGCACTTTTGTTGTAATTGCCTGACAGTAAAGATACAACCAGCCGCGCCTCTAGAAGAATGAAAACCAAACTGAGACTCAGACACTATATTTGGAACTATAAAGATATTTAAACGTTCTAACTACAGAAAAATAATGGAACGCAATACACACCGAATTTTTACATACATACATACATACATACATACATACATGCATGCATGCATGCATACATACATACATACATACATACATACATGCATGCATGCATGCATGCATACATACATACATACATACATACATACATACATACATACATACATACATACGCATAGATCCCCTCTTCCAATTGATCAATGATCCAGGGTAGACAACCTGTCCTAGGTAAGGTTTTTTTTCCATTGATAGCCGTTTGACCAATTGACCATAGCGTTTCTCCACCTCCGCGATGTGAAGAGTTAAAATTGACTTCATTTAGAGTCTGATGATCTCTCTACAAGGCTACGGCTTTCCTGAATGCGAAACCATTGGTCACTCTAT
>NC_068981.1:93563739-93564721 GCF_001194135.2 Octopus bimaculoides
TGTGTGTGTGTGTGTGTGTGTGTATACAGATATATATATCATATATATATACAATGTATATGTTTGCGTATGTATGAATGCATGCATGCATGTATATATGTACGTGTGTATGTATGTATGCATGTATGTATTTATGTATGTATGTATGTATAGATGCATTAGATTGAAAAGAAAAATCTTGTCGCATTTCAAGATGGAAAAGTACCAAATACTTCACTGGTCTTGGTTGATATATTGATATATTTAACGATGATAATATTTCCCCTCATTTTTGAGAACATTAAGCCATGTCAATAACCTCTTGGCAATTAACAAAGTGTTACCACTCCAAATAATTTCCGCAATGGTCTGAAAGGATGATAGTCAGATGGAGCAAGGTCAGAAGAGTAAGAATTAACAAGTTCACTCTTCAATGACGAGATTAAATAAACTCTTGAAGCTGAGACGCTGTCAATGATAAGGAGATACACTGTCCAAGTTTAAACACTTCGTTGTATATGAAAATGCTTTATGATCGAAGTGCGACTCGACTTGAACTGTTCTGCTAATTCTCCTGCAGTTTGCTTTGAATTTCTTCATCTACAGATTTCAGAAGTTCATTGTTGACAGCACCTGTTCGCCGTTATCGAAGGAAACTGCAAGAGAAAATTTAAACTATGACTGGCATATCCCGACATTTTATGCTTCATTTCCATAAAGAACGAATGATTCTGGCAATTTCTAGAGTGCCGAAGAGCTCGTTTAGAATATATACAGTATGTGGTATCTGATATCAGCCTGATCCAAATTCATATCAAAGGGTTAAATCGAGACGAATTTAACCACTATTGTATAACATAACCTGAAAGAGAGAAAAAAACCCATTAAGATATAAAATTTTATGTCTATGCTAACCTAAGTATTTTTGAAACAGTATTCTTTATGTGAACATACCAAAAATGCGACAGGACCATCTTCACAACATAATATCTATTTATCTACA
>NC_068981.1:93564857-93565803 GCF_001194135.2 Octopus bimaculoides
TAGCAAACGTTACCAATATAGCATAAGAACTTACCTTAGGAGATCATTAACTAGATTCCTTAAGGGTTTTGTCCGAAGGGTAACCACTCCTGAAGAAGTGCCAAATGTCTAAATCCAATGGACCAGTCACTGGATAAGTTTGGCACAGAAATGTATGTATGTATGTATGTATGTAAGTATGTATGTATGTATGCTTGTATGTATGTATGTATGTATGTATGTATGCATGTATGTATGTATGTATGTATGTATGTATGTATGCATATATAGGTACAGGTCGTTACCAACAGTAAACATCGGGAAATGCGAAAACAAATGAGTTAAATATGCAGACAACAAGAGAAAAAATGGGAAACAGGTCGAATAATACAAAGAATACAAAGGACGACCCTTCATCAGTTGTGGGTTGAACCTTCGAGGACAGTTCTTCCCATAAATACCAACGTAAAATCTGGTATTTTATGGAGGGTCAAAGTTAGGAACAAAAAACAGGACAGTGGAGACATACAAGGAAACCGAACGTAGAGGGTCATTAGACCGGAACAAGGGGAAAATAGTGAACGCTGAGAGTAATATTTTCTTTGAAAAGAGAAAAGATAGCAGAGAGAGATAGGAGACATCCAGTCCTTAGGACGTCCGTGCAGGAAAAGAAAGATGGCCACATGAGGAAAAGAAAGATGGATGATGGTCACAAGTTTTCTCTCGTTCTCGTCTAATGACCCTCCATGTTTGTTTTCTTTCGGTTTCCTTGTATGTCTCCACTCTCCTGTTTTTGTCACCAAATCTGACCCTCCATAAACCAAAAATTTTATTTTGGTATTTATGGGAGAAACTGTCTCCGAAGACTCATATTGTTGTTGATTGCTCGAAATGGTGAGTAGATAGACAATCGACAACTGATGAATATATATATTTTACACACTGAAGCGAAGACATGTTACGGTAC
>NC_068981.1:93566170-93566860 GCF_001194135.2 Octopus bimaculoides
ATATATATATATATACTTTTACTGGTTTTAGTCATTAGACTGCAGCCATGCTGGGATGCGACCTTGAAGAGTTGCTAGGTGAAAGATTCGTCTCTGAATTTCTTTTCTTTTTTTAAATCTGGTACATACTGTATCGATGCTGACGCGACATGCATATGTGAATGTATTCTATAAATATGTGTGCATGAATTATAAATTTAGATCTAGGTAAAAACATCTATAGTATATTTTAATATGCAAGATATGAGTTTTATATACGTCATTTAGTTTGCATTATATTATATTATATTACATTACATTATATCATATTACTATATATTATATCACAGTTGTATATTCTTTGGTCTAATGTTCTGGAATTTATCGACTTGCTGGAGTAAATTATCCAAGAAAAGATTCTGCTTTTTGCGAAATATTTATTACTCTAAGAGGTCTTATATGTTTTCTTTTAGTAATAAATATGAAATTTGATGAGAAATTTGCTTTCAGAATTTCTTTACCAAAACATGATTGTGTTCCAGATTTTATTCATAATAAGGGTATGTTGTGAAAATTTTTCTAAAGAAAAATTATATATCTGTCCTCTTTGGCGTCGTCTATGATTGTAGTACATGGGTATTTGAAACCAAAATTTATATCCGGGTGAAAAATGTATAACCATACACATGGACACAAAGATATTCATATATA
>NC_068981.1:93566902-93568520 GCF_001194135.2 Octopus bimaculoides
ATATATATATATATATGCATGTTCTTTCTCTTTGTCTTTTGCTATGTGGATGTGTGTGTGTCTCTGTGTCTTTGTGCATGTCTCTGTGTAAATGTCTGTGCATGTGTTTACAATGAAGTGTTTAATGATATATATAAAAAAAAACATTATCAGAATGATATAAATATTGCTTCATTTTTTATTTTTTGTTGTTTTGGTTTACTCTTGATAATATCGAAATAATTCATGATCACGAAGAATGTTTTAAGACTGTCAGTTAATTTAATAATATATTTAAATATTTCATAATTCGCGATGCAAATATAAACATGAAATCAATATGCCTTTAACATTATACATAAAAGCAAGCAAATAAAATTTATGTAGTTCTGTTCCTGTTATGTGTGCAGTATTCTGTGTGGGATTGTAGGACTACAGACAGAAAGCAGACAGAGAGTTACACAAACAGATAGACAGATAGGCAAATAGACAGACAGACACGCAAACAGACAGACAGACAGACACGCAAACAGACAGACAGACACGCAAACAGACAGACAGGCAGACAGACACACAGGCAGTCAGACAGTCAGATAGCTAGCTAGCTAGTTAGTTAGCTAGCTAGCTAGCTAGCTAGCTAGATAGATAGATAGATAGATAGATAGATAGATAGATAGATAGATAGATAGATAGATAGATAGATAGATAGATAAAGCTCGTGCTTTTGTGGGCGGGGTGCCTAAGCGCAGTATGGCCGAACGTTTAGGAAGTTCTCTTTGCAACCGTAAAGTCTCAGGTTCGATCATGCTGCAGAGCAACTTGGGTAAATGTCATCTATAATCTCGTGTGAAACCATAGCATCTGGATGAAACTAAGTCGGAAAGGGATTAAAATGGGCAGGATTCAAAAGCTCCTTCATGCACTCTATCACGTTGATTCTGCCTAAGAATTAAATGAACGTTATATACGTAAATTCCAGGATAGTTAACAGTTATTTCAGTTGATTGGACAACTGATTGCTCATTACCCAACGACAGAGATCCAACAATACCACACACGATACCACACACATATAAATATGCATGTGTGTATGTGTGTGTGTGTGTGCGCGTCTGTCTGTCTGTTTTCCGTTTGAACTACAAGGGGATTTTTGGTTACTTTTTGGTACTCCCTCATGTATATATATATATATATATATATATCCTTCACCAAAAGCCAAACCCATAGAATTGACTCAGCTGAAAGGCGATTACAATGGCGGTGCCCTAGCATGGCCGTAGCCTCAATACTGAAACGAAAAACAGAATAACAGAATAAAAGAATATATATATATAAATAAAAGAATATATATATATATATATGTATGTGTGTGTGTGTGTGTGTGCGTGTGCGTGTGTGTGTGTGCGCGTGTGTGTGTGTGTGTGTGTGTATGTGTGTGTGTATGTGTAATGGATTCTCTGTTGAAGGCAGCGTATGAGTGTTCAGCTTTAGCCGAACGACCTGTACAAATGATTTGCTTATAATGATCAAATACATGTGCTGTATATTAGCTCGCCCTATCCTTTCAAATCGACATTGTTTGTACAGGGACACGGTGTGCCATGTGTCAGGTGTCGAAGTGATAACAGAACAACATAAG
>NC_068981.1:93569128-93571339 GCF_001194135.2 Octopus bimaculoides
TATATATATATATATATATATATATATTAGTTTACAGGTTTATAATTAATTCCGTTTCAGTTATTTCTGTTAACTATTCCGGATTCATGAGTGAAGAAGAAATGAAATTATTAGTAAAATTGTTAGGAGGAGGAGAAGATGAATAGAAGTGAGAGAGGCAGTGAAACTCTAAGATCAAAGAGTCAACGTTAGATTTAGTTGTGGCGAGTTACTTAATTTAATATTATGGACGTTTTAGGTCATTTATTGTCAGACAGACCTACCGTTTAAAGTTCACCATAAGATATTAAAGTTAACAGATGGAAGAGAATTTGTATTAATAAATTGTAAATGCCTTATATGAGGACGCATTTACCCTCAGAATGCTACAATGAGTGTTAGTTATGTTGGAGTAAGACGATCCAGGAGGCTAGTTTACTGGCTCCCCATTGTCGGTCATTAACTGCTTGCCTGTGAGTTTTCATGCATTTACTCGCTTAACTTCAGACGCTTTCATCAATTTGTCCACCATTTATATTAAACCCATATGCGTACAATGCGACAAATGTTTAATTCATTCTCCTCGTTTATCTCTATCTACTTGGTTTATTATAAAGACCTATATAGATTTGACTGTTCGCTATGCATTACCCACGCTTCCCTCATAACTTCTTTCCTCAGATGTCTCTAGTTATTTTCCTTCCTCCATTTTACTAGTTCCTATATTACTTCTCAAAATTATTTCGTTTCTGTTTCAGTTTTTTCATTTTATAATTTCACCAACATAAGATTTTCTAACACTTTTTTTTTGTAAGCTACATATTAATTTTAAACTTAATATGCCTTCGTTTCAAAATATTTCTTACTTTATACGAACTTAATATTATTTGAGATTATTTTTCTTATCTCTCATGTATCTTTCATAGAATTTATATAAGCTTTCTTTCTCTAACCTTTCCATAATAGTCGGTCTGAACATTTCTAAATACATTTGTTGCAATTTGCGCTTTATCATTAGTCCTTTATCATTTTTCGTTTTTCTAAATTCTCTCTCGACTCTTTATAATCGTAACTAATGCTAAACCTTAAACTAAAGGTGTGTTACTATATATGGAATGTTACTATATATGGAATTAAGCATCAACAAATTTAAATAACCCACACCTCAAAGCGAAATCTATCATCACCTTTTCGAATTTACACATTCACTTCCTCTTTGACTACTTTATTCCTTCCTTCTGAATTCTTTCATCGATCTCTGTACTGAAATTATTTCATTAATTCTGAAGTGACCGAAATAATCGAAACAAAATCATAAACTGAAAACTAATACACACACACACACATACAAATATAGGTATGTATGTATGTATGTATGTATGTATGTATGTATGTATGTATGTATGTATTACACACACACACACGTATACACATACGTGTTAAAATAGATTTTAACTAACTATATTTATATAAATGTATGAACACATATATATGTATGTGTCTGTATATATGTATATATATATATATATATAGATAGATAGATAGATAGATAGATAGATAGATAGATAGATAGGCACACATTTGAAATATATGTTTATATGTGTACGTTTTTATGTGTTGTATGTGCATATATTCATGTGTACATCTGTGTGTGTATGCATTGTTTTTGCAAGTGTGTGTGTGTGTGTGTATGTGTGTGTGTGTGTGTGTGTGTCTGTGTGTGTGTGTGTGTGTGTGTGTGTGTGTGTGTGTGTGTGTGTGTGTGTGTGTGCGTGCGCGTGCTGTTATTTCTTTTGTTTCCTCTCTGCAATAATATTGCCAATCTTTATGTAATGGGACTAAAAATCTGACGTCACACATGTAACACGCATAGCTCTCGTGCTACTCAATAGGTGCAGTTTCCATGGTAACTACTGCAAACTAATCAATAGAACCGACTCTTTCTGTTCCTAATACTCCATCGTACACTTCTTCAAAAAACGTTTCCCTTTTTCTGTTATTGATTTTTAATATTTATTATAATTCCACTTCTTTTTATCCCTTCAGGATTATTTCCCCATTGTTCTTCTCCTTCATACGAAGTCCCTCATTCTAGTTCCTAATTTCTGATATTCTATTTCTCCATATTCCTGAATATCTTTCTGCGTGTATTCTCTCTGTCTGTCTGTCTGTCTCACTCTCTCTCTCTCTCTCTCTCTCTCTCTCTCTCTCTCTCTCTCTCTCTCTCTCTCT
>NC_068981.1:93571349-93571525 GCF_001194135.2 Octopus bimaculoides
TGTCTGTCTGTCTCTCTCTCTCTCTCTCTCTCTCTCCCCCTCTCTCTCTCTCTCTCTCTCTCTCTCTCTCTCTTTCCACAAATATGCACAATCGTATATGGGTATGTATATATATATATATATATATATATTGCACAATATATATATATATATATAGATATATATATATATATATG
>NC_068981.1:93571535-93574402 GCF_001194135.2 Octopus bimaculoides
TATATATATATGTGTGTATATATAATCTATAATATAGTGCACAATATATATATATATATATGTGTGTGTGTGTGTATACATATATATATAATCTATATAAATATCATATATATTATACATAATATATATGCGTATGCTTACATTTATACACACACACACACATAGATATATACATATACATATATTCTTTCCTTCCTTCCTTCTTTCCTTCCTTCTTTCTTTTCCTCTTTCCTTCTTTCCTTCCTTCTTTCTTTCCTTCCTTCCTTCCTTCTTCTTTTATAGCCCTCCTTCTTTCCTTTCTTTTCTTTCCTACCTTCCTTCTTTCCTTCCTTCCTTATATATATATATGTGTGTGTGTGTGTGTGTGTGTGTGTGTGTGTGTGTGTGTGTGTGTGTGTGTATACACATATTTATGTGCACATACATCATATATATGTATAGCTCTAAAGAGAGATAGAGAGATAAACTGAGAGACTTACACACCGAGAGGGAGAGAGAGTATGTGAAGAAAGAAAGAAAGAAAGAAAGAAAGAAAGAAAGAAAGAAGCGTCTATCTGAGGTCAGAAATTTGGAGGAAAGTGTTGGTCGATTTGAGGGGCCTCTGTAATTGATAGGTTCTCTGTTGTTATCAAACCAGTAGGAATAAAAGGCAAATTTTTCCATGCAGGGATTTTAACTCAGAGCGTAAGAAAACCATTTTGCTCTGTTTCTATTAATCCACTGCCTTAACAACTGCGTGATTGAATGTATGCATGTGTGTATGTATGTATGTATGTATGTATGTATGTTTGTATGTGTGTTATTATTTAGTTTCATTTCAATATTTCCTTCCAGTGGAGAAAGAGCCGGTTTCTAACCTAGATCCAACGCTCCTTAATTGGAATTTCAATACCATCAACATGGTATATTTGTTTGAATATATATCTGCAGATTTGCATGTTTTGATATATATATGTATTCTCATGCATATTGTTGCATGTCTAGACCTGCTCATATGTACTTAAATGATAAACCCCTGGAAAGTCTTACAGATTTTACAGTTCCAGTGATGGCTTGAAACTGTAGTCTTCGAATCAGCTTTCTCCTTTCTAGTTTTGAGAAGCCTAATTTCGTAAGATTGGTATTTAGGCCGAATGTTACATATCTCAGTGCCCCAATAATTACAGGTATAAACCTGAACTTGTAACCTGGATTGAGTAACTGCAGATTTCTGAATAGTTCAGTGTAGGTATTCTATTTCACATGTACTTCAAATACATTGTAGGCCACTGTTTTATTGAATGCAGAGAATTCCGAGGTTCAAATTCTTTAGTAGCTCGTGTTTTGATACAAGAGCCATTGTAAGATATGTTTTCATCCACCTCAAGATACCTGTAATATTCCTCATCAGATATAGGGGAAACAGTTAAGTCATTGATGGAAATGTTGCTAGTCAGGTTTACAGTTTTCCCTCTTTCTACGATCATATACCAACATTTATCGTGACCAAGTTCCTGCCTTGTATCCTTTGAGAATGTTGTCACCGGGTCAAGGCTCTATTTCATCCCATGCATATTCTTTGCATATAGTTTCAAGTTATCCACAAAGAAACAGTGTGTAATTTTGGTATTTGTTTCCTTGTAAAACAGTGTGCTATCTTTGAGACTTTCTCAACATGTATGTATGTATGTATGTATGTATGTATGTATGCATGCGTGTATGTATGTATGTATGTATGTATGTATGAGTGTATGAATGTATGCATGCATGTATGTATATACGTATGTATGTATGAATGTATGTATGTATATACGTATGTGCGTGCATATATTTATGTATACAGGTAGATACAAGTACATATATGTATGTATATTCACACGTCTAATACCTACACACAAATAAAAATCACACTCACAAAAACTCACATACACTCAAACACACACACACACACACACACACACACACACATACATATATATTTAGAGAGAGAAAAAGGTAAATCGATACATAGATAGATAGATAGATGGATAGATAGATAGATAGATAGATAGATAGATAGATAGATAGATAGATAGATACATACATACATACATACATACATACATACATACATACATACATACAGTCTATTTTTTAGACGAATCTTCCACATCAATTTTCCTATTTACAGATTCTGCAGCAATTATAGAAAACCACAGATCTATATTTAGATACGAAATACAAAAGAGATTACATCATCCAATGTGAAATGCATGTTAACCACAGAAAAGCTTATGAGCCTGACACATTTGCATTGTAGTTTATCGCCCAAACGTATGCTTCGACGTTATGAGCACGCTTACATTGTCTGTTCAGACATGGAACTTTTGAGGTCATGAAAAATCTTATAAATTAGGTTCTGATGAGTAACCTGCCTTCTATGAATCTTAGACTCCTTTTTTTTCCGAATACGGTGTCAGTTCCATCCTTTTGGTATTGTAAGAACAAATTGATTTCAAGTTTTAGCAATTTTAGTAGTAGTAGTAGTAGTAGTAGTAGTAGTAGTAGTAGTAGTAGTAGTAGTAGTAGTAGTAATAATAATATTAATAAATGCTCGGATACAGTACCAGGCAGTGGCTCTCATGGCTTCTGATCTAAATTGATTGGAAGTTTTATCATGTACATTGTTTTGTCTTGGTATAAAAAGATGGGCTACAGCAAATATTCAGCTTAATACCACAGATTTGCTTGTAAGTTGTTTGACCGTAACCAGTTGAGCATGTCCTTTGGTGGATGACAATATGTGCATCTCTAATCATGAGCAGAAATAGTGGGGGAGCATCATAGCCATGTGTTGAGAGGAATTCTTTGGGGTTTGAATAGTTCACCTTTGGAAACATGTTGTCTCT
>NC_068981.1:93574412-93575185 GCF_001194135.2 Octopus bimaculoides
AATTCTTTGGGGTTTGAATAGTTCACCTTTGGAAACATGTTGTCTCTTGAGGTCTCTGGGTGAGACTTGGAGCCAACTTGTACAAATACAAAGCAAAAGTCAAGCATATAACAATAATAATAAATGCCCTGATGCAGTACCAGGCAGTGGTTCTCATGTCTTTTGATCTTAACTGATTGGAAGTGTTATCATATACATTGTTTTGTCTTTGTATAAAAGATGGGCTACAGTAAATATTCTGCGCAATACCACAGATTTTCTTCTCAGTTGTTTGGCCTTATGTGCATCTCTGATCACGAGCAGAAGTAGTGGGGAAGCATTATAGCCATGTGTTGAGAGGAATTCTTTGGAGCTTGGATAATTCACCTCAGGAAATATGGGTGTTTTGTTCAACATCCTTAACTGGGCTTCGTATATTTTACCCCTAGAGTCACTTTGATGGCATGCATTCACTCAATAATAATAATAATAATAATAATAATAATAATAATAATAATAATAATAATAATAATAATAATAAAAGGCAGATATAGAACGTCTTTATCTGCCAAGAAAAGAAGGAGGCCGAGGACTTTTACAGCTGGCATTATCAATGAAGGTAGCCACAATTGGCCTAGACACCTATCTGAAAAACTCTGAGGACTGGATGCTAAAACTTGTCTTAAAATATGAAAGCAAGAAAGCATCTTACTCAGTAACAAAACAGGCAAAGGAATATCTAAGTGAATTCCAATTGCAACAAATTCAAGAATTAGACGAACTAGAAACACCTG
>NC_068981.1:93575822-93578539 GCF_001194135.2 Octopus bimaculoides
AGATTCCAGGAAACCCCAAAATGGCTGAAGTTCAAAAAATAGTGCTCATGGGAACTGCCCATATCCTACGTAAAATACTGTCTATGTGATCTCACATTTTAAAGCAAACACATAATTTTCTTATGGTTTCTTAAACATTCACTTGAACAAAACTGTACAAATCCAAATACATGGTACCCTAGGCATAACACCTACATGAACTTCTAACTTGTTGTCTCTTGAGGTCTCTGGGTGAGACTTGGATCCAACTTGTACAAATGCAAAACAAAAGTCAAACATAAAATAATAATAATAATAATAATAAAAATAATAATAATCCTTTCTATTATAGGCACAAAGCCTTAAATTTTGGAAGAGGGGGGTTAGTCGATTACATCGACCCAGTGTTTGACTGGTACGCATTTTATCGATTCCGAAACGATGAAAGACAAAGTCGACCTCGAAGAAACTTGAACTCAGAAAGTAAAGACTGACGAAATGGTGCTAAGTATCTTGCTCGGGGTGCCAAAGATTCTGCCGGTTCGCCGCCTCATTGGAACAATGTACTAGTATCAATTTTTCTTTGCTTTACAGAGACACCAAATTTCTTCAGACCTGGGACTTTTGAGGTTATGAAAAATCTTATAGATTAGTTTCCGATGATGGACCAGCCTTCTTTGAATCTTGCATTTTTTTGTTTTTCGAATACGATGTCAGTTTCATCCTTTTGGTATTGTAAGAATATATTGATTTCAAATTTTAGCAGTTTTAGGGGAGGGTGAAAGCCGATTACATTGACTCCAGTGCTTAACTGATACTTATTTTATCGACACTGAAAGGATGTCGACCTCGAGGGAATTTGAGGTAAGAACGTAAAGACGGAGGGAGTGTCACTAAGCATCTTGCCCGGGTACCAAATTTGACCGAGGAATATACATTTGTACATTAGGTAAGTGTCTTCTACCATAGCCACTGACCGACCAAATGCATTGTGAATGATTTTGATGGACGGAAACTTTGTGGAATCTCGTTGTATGTCTGTATATGTGTGCCTGTCTGTGTTTGCGTTTCTCACCCTTATACCGCTTGACAACCGGTGTTGGTTTGTCTACGCCACTGTAAATTTAGCGGTTCAGCGAAAGAGACCGATAGAATAAGTACCAGACTTAGTAAACATAAGTATTTGCATCGGTTAGTTGGAGTAAACTCTTCAGAGCGGTGCCCCAGAATGGCTGCGGCCCAATGACTGTGGCAAGTGAAGGAGAAAAGCTAAAAGATACATGAATGTAGCTAACTGAACGAAAGAAACTACAGAATCAGAGGTATAAGAATATTGCAAACAGAGCGTGAGAAGCATGAAACGAAATGAATGGTTAGTAATGTAAAATAATGGAGAAATAAAGAATAGTGAGAGATGCGAAGACAAGTTTAACACCTAAATATACAGCTCATGTATGTACGCATTTATGCAAGTATCTATTTCTATATATATACCTATATCTATCTACCTGTTTATAGGGGGGGGGTAGTTGGCGACCCCTGTTGTACTCTTTCGCCCCAACTTTCTCTCACTCTTTCTTCCTGTTTCTTGAGTAAAGCTGCGATGGACTGGTGTTCCGTCCAGCTGGAGGGGGGCAACTCATACGCCATAGAAACCGAGAAACTGGGCCCATGTGCCTGGCTAGGCTCTAAAAAGGGCGCATAAAAAAAATATATATAGATAGATATAAACTTTCACTCGTTAGACTGCGGCCATGCTGGGACACCGCCTTCAAATCTTCACGAGAAGAATTTTTGTTACGATAATCTTATGAAAATTTACACCAGGGGGTGGGACTGAACCTGAAATCATGTGGGTGGGAAGCAAACTTCTCCCCACACATCCAAGCCTGCAACTAGAATATAAGAATAGTGTTGACAGTGCCTTCGAAGTTTCGGCCGACTAAGCCTCCATCGAAGTCACTTTTAGTACTTTACTTATTAAAGAATAATGAATATGTACTCTGCAAAAAGTATTGTGTTATCCATCAATTTAATGCAAAATCATTTTTATTGTTATTCAGCATAAATGTTAATACATACATATGTATGTGTGTTTGGGTTTGTGTGCATGTGTGTATATGTGTGTGTTTATATTGATATTGACCGTTTGTATAGTTACAAAACAGTCAAACATTTATTGAAATGCCACTTAATATATTTAAGAAAACCTTTCAACAAGAACTACATGACTTGTCTCTGACCCTATGACGCATACAAATTTAACCTTTTGCTTGAATGATCTCAAGACAAAAATGCATAGCCAATCCTTAAATTCTTAAGCAATTTTTTAAAATTTCATTTGAACAGAACTAATGATATCCACCTAGCTAGTGTAATGTTTTCCTTAATCAGTTTTTTTCTTTTATTATTTGTTTCAATACAACAGAATAAACGTTTGCTCTCTTCGTCCTCTACCTCTCGCTCTTTTTCTTCTCTGCCCTACCTTTGTCTAAAAAGTTTTCCCACCAACTTATTTTCGTTCACACAAACACTCCAAAGCTTTCTATTCTATTAGACGACATCTACTTTGCAACCATTAAGCCACTGACAAATGATGACCCAAAAAATATAAAAATAGAAAAATTTAACAAATCCAATTAAATTTGAGGGTTGGGCAATAGCTGCCGAGTCGAAACTTCGAAGCTACGATCAATAATTCCCTTGCAAATAATGTATATATATATATATATATATAT
>NC_068981.1:93579321-93580781 GCF_001194135.2 Octopus bimaculoides
ATATATACACGGCAAGCTTCTTTCAGTTTCCGTCTATCAAATCCACTCACAGGGTTTTGCCCGGCCCAAGGCTATAGTAGAAGACACTTGCCCAAGGTGTCATGTAGTGGGACTGAACACGGAACCATGTGGTTGGGAAGCAAGCTTCTTACCGCACAGCCACTCCTACGCCTAATTATGTTCACTTTTTTATTTAATACTCAATCATCAATAGTAATGAAACTACTTAAATTCATGTATCAAATTTTAGAAAAACAAACTTGAAAAAAGCGGCGAGGTGGCAGAAACGTCAGCACGCCGGGCGAAATGCTTAGCGGTATTTCGTCTGTTTTTACGTTCTGTGTTCAAATTCCGCCGAGGGCCACTTTGCCCTTCATCCTTTAGGAGTCGATAAATTAAGTACCAGTTGCGCATTGGGGTTGATTTAATCGACTGGCTCCCTCCCCAAACCTTTCGGCCTTTGTGCCTAGAGTAGACAAGAAAATAAACTTGAAAAATGGAACGCGTGTTGAGAAAACAAAGACATTTTGTTTATTTTGTTTTTCATAGACTACGTAACAACATACTCGAAATCTGTCCTTTGTTCAACCGTTTGGTACTCGGAAATATTTCGACAATGCTTTGGACTTATTGCTACAAAGAAACGTTGAATATAAGTTGTTCGTCACAATGGTATCTTATATTCAGTATTGAGCATTTTTTAATATTCTGATGAAGATTTTAATTTGTCAAATCGAGGAGACAATAGCTCAAAACGATTGTTTTAGAATAGAATTCCAATGAAATGATATGTTTAATTTCTCTGAAATTCAAAGATCTCAGTCATCATTACTCTGAATATAAGCTTGCGCATGTTCTATTTTAATAAAATTTTTATATTTTCTCATATTGTTAGGTTTTAACCTTCATATATCTTTTGAAAATATGCTACAATTGATTAAGTCTTAAAAGAATTTTCAATCAACTTAATATGATAAAAACACTTAGATATTGCAAAAATCTTTTTCATGATAAACAATGAATTTTGAAAGACAAATTATTTATTGAGCAGTTTACAGGTTTAAAACAATTAACCGAAAGAGAAGAAATGATTATTTTCTGAATATTGAATATCAATATTTGTTCTTTAGCAAACTTTTCTCTGAAACTTTCTTTTCTATCGCTAAAAAATTCATAGCTTATTTTTTCAAGACTAAGCTTGCTGCCTCGAGAGGGACAACTTGAGGTAAAAGGCCTCGCTCGAGACCGATCAGACGAGCCATTTTCTCTCGATTTGTTTGTTTTTTTCTTTTCTCCCTTTGCTTACATAGATATCAAATCATGTAGCCCACCTACTGGTCAATAAAAGTTATAGATATTTGAAGACGCATAAACGCTAAATGAAGCAGTAAGCCGAATAATTTTGCTTCGTGGTTTTTTCTGTCTTTGACTCATCATTATCGTTATCATAATAACCATAA
>NC_068981.1:93580791-93584770 GCF_001194135.2 Octopus bimaculoides
GATCAGACGAGCCATTTTCTCTCGATTTGTTTGTTTTTTTCTTTTCTCCCTTTGCTTACATAGATATCAAATCATGTAGCCCACCTACTGGTCAATAAAAGTTATAGATATTTGAAGACGCATAAACGCTAAATGAAGCAGTAAGCCGAATAATTTTGCTTCGTGGTTTTTTCTGTCTTTGACTCATCATTATCGTTATCATAATAACCATAATACTAATAATAATAATGAGAAGAAGAAGAAGAAGAAGAAGAAGAAGAAGAAGAAGAAGAAGAAGAAGAAGAAGAAAATCAGCCTGCAGAGGATCGCGGTTACCGTCAGGAAAGACCATGGGTGAACCCGACGGTAGGGGTATAGATATTTAGGGATTTTGGAGCTGGATGAAATCTACACAGAGAAATGAATTTAGTGAGGTGTATCAAAAAAGGGTGAAGATGGTGTTGAAAGCCAACCTGGATGCCAAAAATTTGATTACTGCAATGAATATCTGGGCAGTTGCGGTGGTCAGATGTAATGCGTCCATCCTCAAATGGACTAAGGAGGAAATACCAACACTGTATAGAAGGACGATAAAGTTGATGACGCTGTATGGAACACAACACCCTAAAGCAAACGTAAACAGACTGTATATAGAAAGAAAGAACGGTGGCAGAGGACTAATTAGTATAGAGCATTGTATAAGGAGTGAAAGGAGAACGCTTACCGAGTATTTGATAAATAGTGATGAAGACCTGCTGCAATATGCCGCGAAAGATATGGGTGTAAATGCAGATGAAATGATGGGCAAGGAAGATCTGCAGAGAAGAGAAAAGAAGACCTTGAAATGAGAATGCATGGACAGTTTCAGGACGTTAAGGATAATACAGCATCGTGGGCATGGCTTGAGCGAGGTGATTTGAAGCGTACCACCGAAAGGCTGATCATCGCTGCACAAGAACAGGCTCTCGCTACCAAGTCAGTGAAGTATAATATCTAGAAAACTTCTGATACCCAGAAATGCAGACTCTGTGGAAAGAGTGTGGAAAATGTGACCCACTTGGTAAGTGGAGTGAGAGACTTGCAAAAAAGAATACAAGCGTTGCCACGATAAAGTGTGTGTGTATCTTCATTAGTTCTTATGCCGTAAATACCAATATGAAGTAACAGAGAACTGGTATGAGCATGTACCAAGTAAAGTTATGCAGGAGGATGGAAAAATAATGATACTCTGGGACTATGATTTTCAGACAAATCGTGTAATCGAACACCGTCGGTCGGATATTGTCATATTGAATATGACTACTACTAATAATAATAATAATAATTAGTAGTAGTAGTAGTAGTAGTAGTAGTAGTAGTAGTAGTAGTAGTAGTAGTAGTAGTAGTAAGGCGGTGAGCTGGCAGAACCGTTAGCGCACCAGGTGAAACGCTCAGCGACATTTCATGTCTTTACGTTTTGAGTTCAAATTCCATCGCTGACATAATGGTGGAAATTCCATCCATTATGTCAGCTGTTCACTAAGATAACATCCCTTATTTTTCGAGCACCATCCGGAGTATTCGAGCGGTTCCATGCAGTACTGATTTCTGCAAGTGCTCAACCCTTATTGCAGCCCCTATTTGTTCCATGTACTTCTCAAGATTTTTACTCACTGTTTCCAGGGATCCGACAATTATTGATACTACTGTCACTTTTTCAGCGACCACAACTGCTTATCCTCCCAAGCTAACTTGTCATATCTATCGGCTTTTCTTTCTTCCTTATCGCATACCTTGTTGTCAGCTGAGCATGTGATATCTATGATCCAGCATCGTTTGTTTATTTTTTCTCAATTAACACTTTGTCTGGTTTCCTATTCTCTATCTCATGGTCGCATTTAGTCATAAAATCCCATACGATATTTGCATTACCATTTTCGATGATGCCTTCGGTTTTATGTTCGTACCACTTTTTTGCTCTGTCAGGTCCATACGTCTTGCAAAGTGTCCAATGGACAATCTTTTCTATCTTGTGGTGACGTCTCTTATATTCTTTCTGGTTAGTGACGTCCATTGACTGGTAATATACCATACAGTTTCATCATTTTGTGTACAAATTCTGCACTTACCACTTTCTGATGTGTTGTCTATTCTGTATTTTATGTAATTCGTTCTTAATGCTTGCTCTTAGGCAGAACAGATTAGAGCCTCCGTTTCTGGATTTAAATCAATTTTAGTAACCCATAGTCATCTTTTTTTCTCTGTCTGTCTTATTTTCAGCATCCCTATGAAATTTTCCATGCATTCTTTTCTTTATACACCTATTTTCAGTTTCATTCATTCTCATGTACTTGTACGGTGTTTTATCTTTGTAATCTTCCTTCACAAACCTGACCTGCTTACTTCCAACGATGGCTGTTTTGTGGCATTTTTTACATACCATGCTATGTTGTTTTCTTCTCCTTTAATGCTGTGTTCACATCTAATCACTCTCCACCCTTTTTTCTTGATTCATACAGACTATTTGTGTCACTTTTTGGGTGGAGTATATCA
This sequence comes from Octopus bimaculoides, assembly GCF_001194135.2. Lineage (NCBI taxonomy): Eukaryota > Metazoa > Mollusca > Cephalopoda > Octopoda > Octopodidae > Octopus > Octopus bimaculoides. The sequence goes on from NC_068981.1 coordinate 93,583,303, forward strand.
TGTCTAGTCAGCGACTTCCTTGCCTTTCTGTCTAAATTGTTTAGTTCGTCTACTGTCCATGCGATTACCCATGCTTCATATCTAAGGAGTGAAACCGGCCAGGCGTTGATAATAGCTTCAATCTTATTTCGTCCATTTAATTTCGACTTTAGGATCAGTCTCAGTCTGCGCATGTACTCCATCTTACATTTCTTTGTCATTTCTTTCTCCATGACGTTATCCATTTCCAATATCCCCAAGTACTTGTAGCCCGTCTCTTCTACCTGCTTCATCACCTCCTCCGACGGTATCACTAACCCGTCCATTACCTTTGGTTTTGCTTCTCTTCAAGACTAATACACCATACTTTTTCAATCCGAACTCCATTCTGATATCAGCACTGAAAGTATACATTGTATCAATGACGGAACTGACTTTGGATTCATCTTTACCATAAAGGTGAGGTCATCCATAACAAATGGTTGACTTTTTGTTGGCGGCTCTTGAATACATACCCAGCCATTGCTTTCCTCAGAATCAGTGGTAGTGGTATCATGCACAGTGCAAAGATTAGTGGGGACAGGCAGTCTCCTTGGAAGATGTCTCTCCTACTTTCTACTGTCCCTAAACTTCTTCCATATGCTGCCAGTTCTGTAGCAATCGCTCAACATTTAATGCAATACTAAATAGGTTCATACACTCCATAATCCAAGAATGTGGGATCGTATCGTATGCCTTACGATAACCGGTCCATGCCATGGCTAAGTTACTATTTCCTCCTCTTTCAGTCTCTAAGTACAGTTTTGTCTACCAGGAGTTGATCCCTTGTACCTCTGCACTTACGCTTGCAACCCTTCTGCTGATGTGGCAGGACTCCATTTTTTCTAGATGTCCTTGAATTGACTCTGCGACTATTCCAGTCAATAAATGTCCACATAAGTGGCAAGCAGGATATCGGCCTGTAATCGTCTACCGTACGCCTTTTTCGATGTTTTTCAAGCACAGCAGTGTCCTACCTGTTGTCAACCACTCTGGTGTTACTTGGTCGGCATTTAACAAGGTGTTGAGTTGTGCAGCTATTCGTGCATGATATTCACCAAAGCTTTTCATCCAGTAGCCTTAAATGCCATTCTTTGTAGGATCTCTTCTGATCTACTCTGAATAAGCCATTCTGCTGGTATCCTTTCATTCTTTGGTCGTATCTTACCATCTTTGCTTTCTTTGCAATGAGGCGCTGTTTCAGTTGGTGCGAAGACAATTCGTCCCCGGCTATTTCGTCGTCGGTTACTTTATCCCCGTTCAATTCGTTGTTGATCAATTCATCCCCAAGTCAATTTGTCGGTGGCCAATTCATCCCAAAATACTTTTAATATGATTTTCGAGGGCAAGATTAGAAGAATCAATTGAGAATGAAAATTGTTGCTGAACATTTTTAGATATTTTTTCCTTTCTTTAACCCCCCCTCTCTCTCTCTCTCTCTCTCTCTCTC
>NC_068981.1:93584832-93586730 GCF_001194135.2 Octopus bimaculoides
TATATATATATATATCCCTTTCTCTCTCTTAAGTATCTGCGCTAAACAGTTTACGAACAGAGATTTTCAAGTAAATCGAATTAAATTTATTCAATACGCCTATCCATCAACATGACTACCTGCAATATTATAACTTCAGAGAAAGGAAAAATCAAAGTGGTCGATCAAGAAAATTATATATACACAAAAACGTAGCAAAATGTAGATGGATTGAAGATATACTGGAGATACGAAAATCGTGTGTGCAAAGTGAGACTTCATACAGATGAAAATTATAAAGCGCTTAAGAAGATTGGAATCCATAATCACGCTTCAAATGCTGCAGAGGTAAATGCAAGGATAATAGTTTCAAATATTTAAGTAAATATTATCTCGTGATGCCCCTCGCTCAACAATCACTAGTGAAGTTCAGAATTTAAACGACTGTACATTGTTGCAAATACTTCCGTTTGCACAGCTTAATAGGAATATTAGGTGTTGAAGGCAAGCTGGTTCCAACTATCCTGCCACCCCACTTACAGATTTTGGCTTTCCATTCCAAGTGAATGTTAGGTTTTCCATCCCTACCTTGACAATGATGAAACGTTTTTACAGTATTGACAGCGAGATGGAAGATTCAAAATGAATATTAATATTTGCAAGTGACGAAGCACTTCGACAGTTAAAACAGCACAAGAACTGGGTGGCATGTGGAACATTTAACTGCTGCACTTGTATATTTTTTCAGTTATATATACTTCACATTCAAATTGATAATTTTAATGCCCCACGATTGTGCGCATTGTTCTCTGACAAAAGTCAAGACATTTTATAGACTTTTTGCCAAAATAAATAGATTGCTGCAGTATGAAGGACCTGGTAATATAATTATGGATTTCGAAAAAGCAGCCCATAACGGATTTCTGGAATCGTTTCCTGGGTCGAATTTGGCATGCTTCGTGTTTCATTTAAGATAAAATGTGTACGAGCATGTTGTGCAAAAAGGACTAAAAAGCAGATATTCATGACAGTTTTAGTCTAAAAATGTGTTTATTGCCTTTGCCTTCCTGCCGGTTGCTGATGTTGGAGATAGATATGAACAACTTGTAGATGATGATGATATTCCACAGTCGGTTGTATCCTATTTTAAAAATAATTATATAAGACCACCTAGAGGAAGAGAACAGAGGAGGCGACGCCTTGAACCTCCATTACCTATATGGAATGTTTGGGATCGATGTATGACGGGGATTTCTCTAGTTTAGAAGCTTACCAAAGCACGCTGAAAGACAGTGAATATTAGTCATCCAAATATTTGGGAACTTACTGATGTGATTAAGTGTGAGGAAAGGTTTGCCAGTACCAAACTGCATGAGTTTATGCAAGAAGAACCAAGCCAAAAGTAAAAGTACAGAGGTATGAATCTGCGTATAAAAATGTCATAGAAAAATATGATCCAAGCCAAGAATTTTTTTCTAAAAGCAATTGCACACAATCTGAAATTGTAAAAAAACATAAATATATAATACAGCAAACCTTAAAATAAGCGTTTTTTTTTAATTCAGGTATTCGTTCTTCCCTTTTTTTCCTATGATCACGACTAATTGACTGACGACAAATTGACCTGGGGACGAATTGACCAACGATGAATTGACTGGAGACAGATTAAACGATGACAAATTGTCGTCGACGAATTGACCGGACACCGTCTCAGTTCCACCATTACCATTTTCAGGCCCTTTCTTTCCATATCATACTTCCTGTTCAGTAACCTGTATTTTTGTTGGCTTTTAAGCTTCCCCTTGTCTTTTCGGTCTAACACAGAACTGTTCTTCGAGAGCATATCTAACCCCGCCTGCATTCTTCCTTTCCACCATGGATCTATTCATTTGTCACTGCCATTATTTTTTTTTTTTTTT
>NC_068981.1:93588377-93589250 GCF_001194135.2 Octopus bimaculoides
TTTGTTGTTATTGTCACCGTTGTTATTTTTGGAGGTGTTGCTGTTTTGTTTGCTCTTTTGAGATTTATTTTTTTTAATGTTTTGTTCCCGCTACCTTCTATAATCATAGGAAAAGGATTAGCGAATTCCATTCTGCTGCTGCTGCTGCTGCTGCTGCTGCTGCTCCCTTCTGTAAGGGAAGGTTCTGGAAGTTGAAATGATTGGTATTGAGTTTGGTTTCCTGTGTCTGGAATGTAGAAAGTTTACTTGGTCTGCCAGCCATAGCTCTGAACAGGTGAATTATTTTCGACCTCTAAACAGGTCAGCCAAATTATGTTTTGATAAGCAGAGATAAGTATGATTGCTATCATACTAGTTGTTTGATTGGTCTCTGTGAAACTGCTGGTAGCGGATTGGGGACAAATCATAGGAGGTCGGTGTCGGATTGGAAGGAGATCGAGAATAATATTTAAGAGATGAGAAACAGGTAAAACAACGGCAAAATATAGGCTTTATTAGCCGGTAGGACCATATAAATATAAAGCAAAGATGGAGACAACAAATAGCATACGACGTTGTGAGTGATTTTACGTAACGTTCTTTGATTTCCACTTGTTCGCCGACTACAAAAACACTATGTACATCACTCAAATCTTCACCCTGTCAGACAGGTTTTTTTTGCTTTTTTCTTTGTTTCAAGCACTTCTACATACGTATATATTCGCTGTTTTGATCTCTTTCTTTTTTTATATTTATATAGTCCCTCCGACCTATAAAATATATATTTTTGCCTTTGTTTTGATTATTATTATTATTATTATTATTATTATTATAATTATTATTATTATTATTATTATTATTATTATTATTATTATTATTATTATTATTATTATT
>NC_068981.1:93590483-93591630 GCF_001194135.2 Octopus bimaculoides
TTATCATTATTATTATTATTATCATTATTATTATTATCATTATTATTTATTATTATTATTATTATTATTATTATTATTGTTGTTGTTGTTGTTGTTGTTGTTATTATTATTATTATTAGTAGTAGTAGTAGTAGTAGTAGTAGTAGTAGTAGTAGTAGTAGTAGTGGTAGTAGTAGCAGCAACAGTCGATGACGACGATCTTAGGAAGTCTCTGGACGTCGATGAGAAGGGGTTAGCTGGTCTATTCCGGGGTACTTTCGGGCCAGGGCCAATGAATAACTTCCAGAAATCCCTGGCTTGGCAGTGTTACGGGGGCCGGGGTGCATTGCTGGTTCGGGATAAACATTATATGCATGGAATTGCCGTCATCCCAGCTTGCCCGAGGTGACTCAGAGCGACGAAATTGTACTGCACGCTCTCGTCCAGTGTCCGAGCATTGTTGACTTCTGAGTTTCACTCGTCAAACACTTGCTGTTACGTTTAGGAAGAATCCGGTTATCACCTGAGTCCATCGTGAAGATCGTCCCGCTGCCTTCATTTGGCCGGGAAGTACCAGTGAAACACTGGAGTCAACGTGATCGACTAGTCCCGTCCCCCAAAATTTCAGGCCTTATACTTATAACAACAGACATACGAATTCAGAGTTCGTACTGTGCTCATCCCAATGCAAGAGGAACAGAAGACGCTCGTAGGAACCTTAGGGAAATTTAATCTCTTTTGCGAAGGAATGTCTCTGTAGAGTGGGTCCCTCCAGAAATACAGACGTTTTGCCTGCAGGCAAGCTTTTACGCTGCATTAACAGATTTTAATTTACATATTTATAACTACCCTTCTTGTGAGACAATACACACACACACACACACTTCAACTGAGCTAAGCTGGTGCCCCTGATATATTTAATAATTTAAATATCGTTAGTGCGGAAAATTTAATTAATAGAAGCACTATATAACAATAGGAGACACAGAGATAAAAGATGAACTTCAAAACCCGTGGGGTTTTTATTTCTTAATAACTTGCGTATTTTTTTTTTTTTTTTGCGTCGTTGTCAAAAGTTAACGCTCCGTTTACACTATGGCCAAATAAAAAATATCGATCTCCTATTTTCAATTTCATTCGATTCTCATCGGTATAACCATCCGATTAC
>NC_068981.1:93594438-93596648 GCF_001194135.2 Octopus bimaculoides
TATAGTTGGAATTTACAAAAATACAAAAGACGAAGACAGGTGTATAAACAACAAACAGGTGTATTAGTTTAACTCTCGGGAAGGTGGGAAAAATCTTTTACGTTTCGAACCTTCGCTCTTCAAAAGAAAGGAACACGAGAAAATAAATAGAGAGAAAATAATTAAAAGCTTTAGTGGCTAGCGGTTGATCATGACAGCTGACTGGACAGAGGTGGTCAGACAGGAGAGCTGGGAAGAAGGGGAAATAACGAAGGTACGCGTGCATGTGTATGTGAAAATGTGTGTGTGCGTATGGATTGGGGCCGGTGACCTCGACGTGTGGATGTGTGCATATGTAGGTGTGTGGAAGCAGGAGCAAGTGTGGCAGCGTGGGTGGGAGCAGGGGAACGAGCCACGCTGGGCGGTGGGGTTAGGGAAGAAACTGTGGACCAGAAGATTACGTAGGTTATGGGCTAGTTTGAAGGAGGGGAGGTGTAGATTTGGGAAGATGTGCGAAGTGAAGGGGTCGGACTGGAGTCACAGGAAGGCTCGGAGAATGGTGCGTTGGAGAGGCAGGGTGGAGGGTTGATAGGTGAGGGGAACAGGAGACGAGTAACGGTGGGGTGAGTGCGGGGAAAGAGCAGATGCACGGAGCGTGCTCTGGCAAGGGCGGTGCAATATATGTATGTATGCATGACTGAGTTCTCTTACTTGTGTGGAGTGGTGCAGATTCCTCTTGCTAGACATAGAGTATTCCAGTAGCCACCCTCTTGACCCAGGGTAGCATAACCTTCTCCAGGCACTGAATATAGGCCACCGTGTTGAGTCTGAGGCCGTGTGGCAAAGATGAATGGCGACTTAACGTCGCCATCACTAGTGATCACTCCAAACACCATGATGTTGACTGGATGTTTGATTTTTATCACTCTCAGTACATGTTATGGGGACACGACAAGCCAACGGTTGTTCTGTGTTCACCATCTGTTCGTATTGGAGCTTCCGGCGCAAATGCCAAGCAGTACAGCATGAATTGCGTCATGGGGCTGTTTTTCTCACAGACGGTGCCCAACTAACCCTAATATACTGAATAGTCAACAAAATAAAAAACAAAGTGCATATGCAAAATTTAAAATATACAATGGTGACAATTTACCCATCGCACCCTGTATATCCATACATATATGCATATATTCCTATACACATATATCTGTGTATTTATGCGTATACGGATGCATTCATGCATGTATCTATGTATATGCATGTATTATATCAATATGTGCGTGCTGCATGTACTAGTGTGTTTGTAGAAGTGGTGTACGTCTCAATACCATTACAATCCACCAGTCCTGCCTTGTTATATCTTGATGTATCAAAATATCGATTTATCTGTCTTTGTATTTACGTATATATATATATATTTAAATGTTATTCAATTTCATACCTTCGTGGTGTCATTATCTGTCATTTTCATTTTGAATTTGCAATAAATCTTCAAGTTTGACGTCAACACCAACTACTACTCCTATTACTACTACTACGTCCACTACCACCACCACTACTACTACAGCGGCTGCTGCTGGTGTTGCTTCTGTTACTTCTCTAAATTGCATCATTTTCTTTATATATGTGAGTGTGTGTGTGTGTGTGTGTGTGTGTGTGTGTGTGTGTGTGTGTGTATGCATATTCATATATACGTGCGTGTGCATTTATGTATGTATATACATATGATATGTATATATATATACATATATAAGAGTGAAAAGATCGTATAGAGTGTGCATCAGAATTATTAAGATAAAACTTATTTGGAAGAGGATGCGTCACGTTCAATCATATAATATAAATAATATATATAAATATATGACGGACTTTCAGTTTCTATCTCCCTGATCCAATCGGAAGGCTTTGGTCGGCCCGAGACTGTATTAGAAAACATTTTTGCTCAATGTGCCACGCTGTGCGACTGAACCCCGAACCATGTGGTCGGGGAGCAAGCTTCTTAGCCACCCCATATCTTTATATACATAATTGTATAGATACATATGTGTGTATGCATATGCATATGTGTGTGTGTGTGTATGTCTGTATATATATAAATATATATGTATATATATGCATACATGTGTCTGTGTATGTATATATACATATATATATATGCATGTATATATGTGTGTGTGTGTGTATATATATATGCATATATGTGTGTATGTATATATATATATATATATATA
>NC_068981.1:93602366-93604253 GCF_001194135.2 Octopus bimaculoides
TGTGTGTGTGTGTGTGTGTGTGTGTGTGTATGTATGTATGTATGTATGTATGTATGTATTCCTCATTTATATACCTTTTCATTGCTACGTAACCACAATAAACTTAAGATATATTGTTTTTTTTTAAATTCCACTATAATTTCTCTTTTGATAACTTTCTCCTTCCTCTGTTTATACTTATCTAATAAGAATAATATAATACACCTAACAATAATAATAATTGATTCTTTTGTATGCATGTACATATACATATAAATATATATATATATATATATATATATATATATATATATATATATATATATATATATATATGTGTTTATGTATATTTATGTATATGTTTGTCTATGTAAAAGTGTGTATATATGTATGCATTTATATTTATAACTTAACCATATGAACTTTCTAAACTCTCTGACGAAGCCCAGAGACACACCCAAGTACCTTAATCTTATCTACCAAATACTTCAGTTCACTGGAGAGATGGAAGTAGAGTGGGGTACTTTGGTCTCTTGGCTGAAACAGCTGAAAGATACTATCCTACTTTCTATGCTCTACGTTATATATTTTAATAATTACTGGGATTATATTACTGGTATTATATTACTGATATTATATTACTGGTATTATATAATTACTGGTATCATATACATATATTATATATGTAAAGCATAATATGTTATACATGTATGTATATTGTTATAACTGTTTTTTTAATAAATAAATAGACATAATATAATGTCTAAAAGTTGATGAATACCACCTCTTGATCCCCTCCATTTTCTTATTGCTATATATATATATATATATATATATGCACACCTACATACATATAAATTACACGCATATATTTTTTGAGGGGTTTTCGTTACTGAGTTATGCTACTGCTCATATAATATTTTGTTTTTATATTTGAACTTGGTAACCAATCAATATGCACCAACGGCAACGTCGGTCATCTACGAATTTGGAAAAGAATTCATTATTGTACAATCACAAAGGAGGAAAAAACAATGAAAGTAAACATTCACAATAATTTTACTCGGTGATTGTTATACAGCTGTTTTTGGGTTTTAGTTTCAGCTTTATTCGATTTGTCTTTTTTTTGTTTTTTTTTGCTCTCGCTAATTTTGCTTCCATTCGTTTTTGCATATTTCCCAGGCAAACTTGGCAGGTGTTCTAATTAAGAATCTTACGTCAAACATCGAACAAACAGCACTCCGTTGATAGATAGATACTACGGTCAAGATAAGATTCTTAGGCTATTTTGTTTTACAGTACCTTAATGTTAAAAGATGTTATGATGATGATGATGGTGGTGGTGGTGGTGGTCATGACGACGATGATGATAATGACTACGACAATGATGATGATGAGGAGGAGGAGGAGGAGGAGGAGAAGGAGGGGAGGGGGGAGGAGGAGGAGGATGCTACAACGACGAGGACGATGACGATGACGATGATGATGATGAAGACGACGACGACAACGTCGACGGCGACAACGATGATGACGATGATGATGATGACGACGACGACAACGATGATGACGATGACGATGATGATGATGGTGGTGGTTATGTAGTTAAAGCTGCCTTTGAGCAAAAGTATTCAGTCCAAGAACCTCCTATCGTTTGTTTTTCCCTCAACCACGTTTCTATGGTTACTTTATCTAATTCTTGCTACACGTTTTAATAAAATTAACATAGAATTTAGAAGGAGGTTTGGTTGCTACTTCTAGCAAGTCGAGCCAATACTTAGAACCTTTCAATTTGGCTAGCAGTAGCACAGTAAGATCATCATCATCACCATCATCATCATCATCAGCAGCAGCAGCAGCAGTAGTAGTAGTAGTAGTAGTAGTAGTAGTAGTAGTAGTAGTAGTAGTAGT
>NC_068981.1:93604789-93607014 GCF_001194135.2 Octopus bimaculoides
GGTGGTTGTGGTAGTAGTATTAGTATTAGTAGTAGTAGTAGTAGTAGTAGTAGTAGTAGTAGTTCTTGCTGCCGCTTTCATTGAAGGAGCTGATTGCTAAGCTGACGTCTACAATTCTTTTTTTTTTTTCAGTGTTAATGTGTTTGCGTAGTTTTCTTTTGTCACAGTTTCTTTTGCCGGCAATAGTAATAGATATTAGTTTCTTTTAAGTAGTCTCGAGTAATACAACTGTTGCCGTTGCTGTAGTCTATGACGCTGCTGTTGCTGCTGGTGGTCTGATTCTATTGTTGCTTTGGTTTTTGTTGTTTTTTGTTTGGCTGACCTATGATGAAAGGATTTTCCATGAATGCAAAACCAATTTTGTTTTATTTTAGTTCTTGGTTTTTCCTTTAGTTTTTGTATAGCATGCATGCTTACTTTATCAAGTGTGTCTTTTCTTTATTTAAGACAGCAATTTGTGATCTGAATGAGATTTGGTTATTAATCCTAGTAGGTCAAGCAACCACCACGTAGAAGCTTTTGCTTTTATTTCTGTATTTGTTGTTGCTATTGTTTAGCCTCGGGTCAGCTCTAATTATTGGCGAATGCAGGGGAAAGTAGTTACTGTATTCTATCTACTGTGGTAGATATAAATGAATGTAAAAAGGAGAGGCTATTACAGGCAAAGGTGTTACGTAACTGGGAAGGTTTTCTCGAGAGAGAGCAGGGAGTCTCATGCCAAATGACATATGGAGAACATAATCCTGATGTCAGTCATACTGTCCCGACAACTCAATGTTTTCTTCCACTGCTACTACTACTACTACTATTACTACTACTACTACTTCTCAAGCTCATTATTGTTGTTGTTGTTGTTGTTGTTGTTTCTGTTGTTATTTGTTTTGGACTATGTTGTTAACCTTAACCCTAACTCTAATCCTAACCCTAACCCTAACACTCACCCTCACCCTCATTCTAACCCTAACCCTAACTCTGACCCTCACCCTAACCGTAACGCTAACTCTAAACCTAACCCTAACCCTACGTTGAATCGGCTCTCGAAGGTTACATAACTGAGTTAGTTTTTCTCGAGAGAGTGGGGAGATTAATGACAGATGATATAAGGAGACCATAATCCTGATGTCACTCATAGTGTCCCTACAGCTCACTATTTTCTTTTTCGTTTGTTTTTTTTGTTTGTTTTTTTTTACTTTTTGTTTGTTTCCTTTTTTGTTACTGGGCTCACATATCGCCTAGAGTGTAGTTTTAATGTATATAATAGCTGTCTAAACGTCCGATGCAGAAGTTTAGCTTTGTCTTTACGTAATGGGGCATAATGTCTACTTGCTTCCAGCATTTTTATTTTTCAAATGAACGTTACTTTATACTTAAACGCTGTAATTCATTTTCAATGTACAACTGTAATACTATGTTGATTATAGAGCTTGTTTCTTTAGCAGTGGGTTTGGTTTTACAAATCAATCACAGGCTGGATATAGAGCCATTACTGTAGCTAGGTATCTTGTTTGGAGTATCCTGAACTGTTGTTTGCCTTGTCTTTGTTTCTTGTCGTTGTTATTCGTTTCTGGTTTGTTTAATAATAATAATACATGTAACTTTTTGCTTTGTCTGATACACCACCACCACCATTTCATACCAGAACCAAACACCAAAACCTTAGTTACCATTATTTCCCTCATTTGTTATTATGATTGATTGCTTTAGTGTCAGATAAGATATCTCGGAAGCTACTGAAGCTAGAAAGTCCATTATACTTTTATCGATGACTACAAAGGAAAATCATTTTTCTCTCTTTGCTTTCCAGAAATGCTGCCTTTTTTTAGCAAATTATTTAGTTATTAACTATACACATGCCCAATACCAAATGATGAGCTAGGATACGTGTCGTATAATAAAATGATATATAATAGAAATAACTTCAAGCACATTAATTACGTAACAAAATTTCTTACAGATATTAATGGATGCACAATTTAGAAGTTCAAAATAGATCCAGATACCTTTAACATGTGCAGAGAAAATGTTCCTTCACAAATACATGCAAATATATTTCTTTCACATATGTAATGTAGCCTTACTACTACTTCTTCTTCTTCTTCGTCTTCTTCTTCTTCATCTTCTTCTTCTTTATTCTTCTTCTTCTTATTCTTCTTTTTCTTCTTCTTCTTCTTCTTCGTCGTCGTCGTCGTCGTCGTCGTCATCGTCGTCGTCGTCTTCTTCTTCGT
>NC_068981.1:93607370-93611406 GCF_001194135.2 Octopus bimaculoides
TCTTCTTCTTCTTCTTCTACTTCTTCTTCTTCTTCTTCTTCTTCTTCTTTTTCTTCTCCTTCTTCTTCTTCTTCTTCTTCTTCCACTACTACTACTTTCTCTTGTAGCTCATTATTATTGTTCTTGTTGTTTCTGTTAATGACGTTGGTGTTGTTGTTGATGATGATGATCATTGATGTTGTTTCTGTTGTTGCTGTTGTTGCAGTTCGTACGTGCATACTTCGTGCCGGCTCCCGAAGTTCAAATTTTGTTGAAAACAATTTATTTACAGTTGTATTTTTTTTTTAACTTTGATTAGAGGATCACTGTTTCACTGAGTGATGAAGGTGACTGCCAAATTATACATATAAATTACATAACCTATTTCGTTTCATCTGCTTGTGTGTATGTAGGGGTCATTATTATTATTATTATTATTATTATTATTATTATTATTATTATTATTATTATTATTGTTCAGTAGTTTTATTTTTATAACATGCTTTCACTTCACTACCGAGCGCAGCTCTGTGCGCCTTGGGTATGTGCTGTGGTTTGCTGTGGTGCTCTTATGTTTACTGTATTGAAAGTGTTTTGCGTAGAATGTGTGCAGTATTATTATTATTATTATTATTATTATTATTATTATTATTATTATTATTATTATCATTATTATTATTATTATTATTATTATTATTATTATTATTATTATTATTATTATTACAATGTTGATTATAGAGCTTGTTTCTTTAGCAGTGTCGTTGTTGTTGTTGTTGCTGTTATAGTGTCAGAATCAACGAAGAAGCTGCAGGGAAACTTCTCATACGACAGCCACATTATTAGAGAATATTTTTTGCGAAAACTACAAAAACAAGAACAACGACAGTAATAGCAGCAGTGGTGATGGCAACAGCAAGGAAAAGATTTTTATCAACATTAGCAAAAAACGACACAAGCAGCAACAATAACAAAAGTGACAGTACAACAGCAATAGTAACTTCATCAGCAACAATAACAGAAGCGGTAGTAATAATAACGGCAGCGACACCAGCGACATGAAAACAAGAACAGCAACAGCAGTAGCAAAAAACAACTTACTCTCCCTAAACGACTCGAAGGCAAGACTAATACAGCGGGGAAAACGCATGTAAGGGCGATTGAGAGGAGTGCACAAGTTACCATGCCAGCACGGGTGTCGGTTTAGTATTGCTGCGTAACGGCTAAACCTTGAAGCCTATAAGACAGATAGACTGGCAGATAGTACTGACGAATGGATGGTCTACATCAGGGGCTTTCAAACTGTGGTCCGCGGACCACAGGGGCTCCGCAAGGACAAGACAGGGGGTCGTCCGTGGACAGCAAATACTTTTTATGGGCAATTTGATTTTATATATGTTTTTTTAATCGAAATCTTTTGACAATAAACCTATTTGTTAAATACTGTTAAATAAATAAATGTAAAAATATCTGTTATTTTAAGCAAATATTTATGTATAAATTTCATAAGCGTTTATAAGGGGGTCCCTAAGGTAAAGCCTGAAATATAAAGGGGTCCGCAAGTCAAAAAGCTTGAAAACCCCTGGTCTACATCAGTGGTTCTCAACAGGGGTCCATATAACCACTGAGGGTCCGTATAAGGTTTTGGGGTCCACGAAACAAAATAGTAAATCGGGTATCCTCAATAGATTTTTGAGGGTCTTTGAAAACATTTTTTTTTTCAGGCCCCTCAAATCTATGCTTTAGATGTGTGTATTTGTATTTGTTGCAAGAAATTGCTAGGTTTCTTTCTCTAACATTTTACATAGTTCAACCGACACAAGTTAATGTGCGAAAACAAATTAGGAATTTTTAAAGAAATATCTATACAACTAGTTTTTAAACATCGAATGGCTACGGGGATTCACCAGAATAAAACGAAAAGGAAAGGGGTCCATAGATAAAACAAATGGCTGAGAACCGCTGGTCTACATAAACTACGAGTCGTCCAAAACGTGACATTTGCTTTTGCTTTTGTTGTTTCATGGTCCCAGAGCCATTCCTTGCCGTGCAGACTCAAGCGCTTTATAACCGTAACAGTTGTTGCCGTTCTCACTCGATACATGTATACAGTGCCCAATATGTGTTAGAAATATTCGTTCTAAGTTCAAATTCCGCCGAGGTCGATTTTGCCTTTCATCTTTCTGGGGTCTATAAAATAAATACCAATTAAGCACTGGGGTTGATGTAATCGGTTTACCCTCTCCCAAAATTTGAAATCAATATGTGTCAGAAATATAAAAACGGTACGAAGACGGCGAGCTGGCAGAACCGTAAGCACGCTGGACAAAATGCTGAGTAGCATTTCTTCCGTCTTACGTTCTGCTTTCAAATTCTGCTGAGGTCGACTTTACATTTCATTCTTTCGGGATCGCTAAAATAAGTACCAGTCGATTTAACCCTCCTCTGAAGTTGATGGCTTTCACCGAAAATTTGAAACCCATATTAAAATAGTAGCGTGTGACCTGTTAGCGATTTGGCTGCTGTGTCTACTAGTTCTGGATGCCATGTAGTCTTTTACTAGTCATTTTTTTCGAAATTTGTATGTCCTTATTAATTTTTCGTTTTACCTACAGATATGATCATGCTGAGGGTACCTGAGATGAAATACATTTGAGCCACGATCATACAGACATAGCAGACATCAGTTTATTGTTTGAAGTACATTTGGCTGCTATTTCTAAGGAATCTATACCGACCGAGCAAAGACTCTGCAGTAGTAGTAGTAGTAGTAGTAGTAGTAGTAGGGATGGTGGTGGTAGTGGTGCAGTTAAGGCTATAGATAATGCTGGAGATCGTGCAGTAATACATACTGTTGATGCTAATATAGCAATGAATTCTTTTATTCGTCGCCATCAATGTTGAAAGAGGAATGTTTGGAAAATGTCAGGAGACAGATCCTGTCTAGGATCAGACACTTTGCGGTGGTGGTGGTGGTGGTGGTGGTGATGTTGTTGTTATTGGTGGTGATGGTAGCCGCGGCGGTAGCGGTGGCGTGGGCTATGTGGCGATGATGTTGTTGTTGGTGATGATGATGATGGTGATGATGATGACAACGATGAGGATGCTGATAATGATTGATGATGATGATGTTGATGATGATGATGATGGCGATGACGACATCGACAACGATAACATCGACGACGAGGATGACGAAGGCGACAACGTAGAAGATGGTGGTGGTGGTGGTGGTGGTGAAAACGCAAGAGAAATTGGCAGTGTTGTTTGGTTTGCCAGCTATGTTTATGCTGTTGGACACCATAATGGATCGTAATGGGTGTTAATGGGTGAACGGATCACGCCTGCATATTTATCACTATTAAAGACGTATTCTTGATACTTGCTGTGTTATGAAATCGTCGCCATTTGTTATATTTTGTCACCGTTGTTGCCATTGCTGTTACGTCTGCTGTTATTGCTGTTGCTGCTGCAACTGCATTTGCTGCTGTTGCTGCTACTATCGCCACTGCTGTTCTCTGTTCATTCACTCCGATCATTTTTCATATTTTTATCGCTGGTCGTTGAACCAGTGAAACGCTGTGTTTACGAATGCAACGGGATTCTTTAACAATGTTGCAGCATCTCTGAAAAAAAAAAGAGGATGATGGCAAATGAGAGGCTCTGATGGTATCGACAGAGGTAGTGTAGTGTGACCTGCACCGTATGATGGACACGAGCATAATTATGGCCATTTACACCTTTTCCTCACTCAATAAGTATCACATCTATTTGAAAAATAGTAATTGCAATGGTTATGGATGACACAACAGCGGACTAATGGCGACAGTAACGGCGTCTCGGTGACGTAAATGGTTGTTTTGCTTTTGCATTGAAATAATGTCTGTAGCTGTTATTGTGAATGTGGTGGTAGTGTTGTTGTTGCTGCTGCTGTTGGTGGTGGGGGGGATTATTGTGGTGACGGTGGTGATGGTGGTTTTTATGGTGGTGGTGGTGGTGGTGGTGATGGTAATGGTGATGGTAGTAGTGTTAGCGGTAGTAATAGTGGTGGTGGTGGTGGCGG
>NC_068981.1:93611524-93613051 GCF_001194135.2 Octopus bimaculoides
GCTGTTATTGTGAATGTGGTGGTAGTGTTGTTGTTGCTGCTGCTGTTGGTGGTGGGGGGGATTA
This sequence comes from Octopus bimaculoides, assembly GCF_001194135.2. Lineage (NCBI taxonomy): Eukaryota > Metazoa > Mollusca > Cephalopoda > Octopoda > Octopodidae > Octopus > Octopus bimaculoides. The sequence continues at coordinate 93,611,589 of NC_068981.1, forward strand.
TTGTGGTGACGGTGGTGATGGTGGTTTTTATGGTGGTGGTGGTGGTGGTGGTGATGGTAATGGTGATGGTAGTAGTGTTAGCGGTAGTAATAGTGGTGGTGGTGGTGGCGGCAGCGGTGTGGGGGTGGGGGTGATGGTGGTGATATCTTTCGTGTGGCGGTAGTGGTGTCAGTGTTGGTGATAGTGGTGTTGATAGTGGTGGTGATAGTGGTGACAGTGATGATGGTGGTGGTAGTGGTGGTAATGATGATTACGAAGACATGTCACATTATTACTTTGATTTTGCTTGCATGTACACTTATCATGTCCATGATCATCATCATCATCATCATCATCATCGTCATCGTCTTCAATATCATCATCAGCATCTGCATCATCAGCATCATCACCATTATCATCATCGACATCATCATCATCATCATCACAATAACCATCATCATCATCATCATCAACAACATCGAAGTTATCAATAACTACATCAATATTAAAACGTTAGATTTAATATGCTGGGAGATTTATAGCTGCAATCTCATTCGTTAATAAACTATAGGTGAATGCCAATGTGACACGAACAAAGAGGTTCTGCAGGTTTTCCTATAAAAGAAAGGTTTATAATCAATGCTGATTTATTACATGTATATTATATAGTTTCATTGGAGAAAAGAGTAGATGTTACTCTCCACCAATGACGTTCATAAATTCAAATTACCTTGCTTCTGTTTCTGTTTTTTTGTTTTTCAAAATGTCAGCTATTTATCGTTTTGGAGGAGGAGGAGACGGCGATAGGTTATAACTTTTATTTTATTGCACTTGATTTAGTTTCTGCATTTCCTTGCCTTCCAATCAGTATATTTTGAAAGGAGAAACATTTTGGAACGTTATTGAGAATTTTACATACGCTGAATAGTTTAAATAAAACGAAGGTGTAAATCAGTGGTTGCTAATCAGGGTCCATATGACCCTTAGGGATCCACATAAGATTTTGTTAAGATTTATATGCAACAGATTTGGTTATACTTCTACAATACGCAAAATATTTGAAATAATTTTTATACAATTCCTAACAATATTTAATTATATAAATATAATAAGATTTTTTAAACATCAAATGGCTCCATCTGAGTAAGATCGGGATCAAAGGAGTTGCATAGGTAACAAAAAGGATTGAGAATCACTGATGTAAATTAATGATATTTATACAAATTATATTTATGCCATTTGTAGAGTATAGGCGCAAGAGTGGCTGTGTGGTAAGTAGCTTGCTTACCAACCACATGGTTCCGGGTTCAGTCCCACACTGCGTGACATCTTAAGCAAGTGTCTTGTAAGTGGATTTGGTAGACGGAAACTGAAAGAAGCCCGTCATATATATGTTTCCTTTCCCGAGCGTCTAGTAACACAATCTGTATCACCTTCTCACGTTGTTTTTTTTGTGTTTTTCCTTTTTTGAACTATATGTGTGT
>NC_068981.1:93613138-93620730 GCF_001194135.2 Octopus bimaculoides
TGTGTGTGTGTGTATTTGTGTATCTGTATTCGTCCCCCTAGCATTGCTTGACAACCGATGCTGGTGTGTTTATGTCCCCGTAACTTAGCGGTTCGGCAAAATAGACCGATAGAATAAGTGCTAGGCTTACAAAGAATAAGTCCCGGGGTCGATTTGCTCGACTAAAGGTGGTGCTCCTGCATGGCCTCAGTCAAATGACTGAAACAAGTAAAAGGGTAAAAGAGAGAGTATTAGGAAAGGAAGTGATTATTAGTGATTTTTTTTTACTTGTTTTAGTCATTGTGCTGCGGCCATGTTGGGGCACTGACTTGAAAGGGTTAGTCGAAGAAATTGACAAAAGTGCTTTTTTTTAAGTGTGGTAATTATTTTATCGGTCACTTTTGTCGAACAACTAATTTACAGAGGTGTAAACAAATCAATGGTTGTCATGCAGTGGTGAGGAGCAAACGAAACAGAGAAACAAAAACACACACAAAGATACACACGCACGCACACACGCCCGCACACACACCACACATTTATATACATACATACATACAAACATACATACATACATACATACATACATACATACATACATACATACATACATGATGATGATGGCCGTCCACTCGTGACCGAGGAAGACCATTGCCGACCTTCAGGAGCATTGTGCGCTGTGGGACTAACTTATATTTTGCATATGCGGCTCCGTTGGTGGCTAATGAGCCCTGCTCTTGACAAGCATACACGACTGCAAGCATTGCAGACCAAGCTTTCCCCATTCACTATACGAGCCGTGCATGGTCGGGTTGCCGGCGACTAAACTGGCACCCCCCACCAGGCTACATACATACATACATAATATTTATACACACACACACACACATCACCGCCGTCTTTCAGTTTCCGTCTACCAAATCCATTCACAAGGCTTTGGTCGGCTCAGAGTTATATTAGAAAACATTTGCGCAAGTTGTTACGAAGAGGAACTGAACCCAAGACCACATGGTTGTGAAACAAGCTTCTTACCTATACAGCCATGCCTGGTGGCTAGCGACATCGTTCATTTGATTTCGTAAATTATTTAAAGCATTTATAATTAAAATAGAAAACAATAATAAAAAAAAATATTTTTCATAATGTTGGCAATAGCATTTGAAAAAGTGGGAATTTGAAAACACGCCAAATTGTAAAATGATACCTCAATCAAGTATTAGAATTTGAAAATATTAACCGTGATTGGCACTCAGAAGAATCAGTGCAATAAATATCCTACAATGGAATTGATTCATGCTCCTTGAAGAGAATTTCTAACATATTTTCCAAAGAAAGGGACCTCTTAAGAACGCTAGCATTCTAATCTCCCAACGCCACTTATGTTTTCTATTTGGTGAATCTCATTCAATCATATCAAAACTTATATATTGGCACCACACAAATCTAGATTGAATTTCGATAGAGATGGAGCAAAAAGAACGATGAAGAACAATTAAAGAAAAAACGAACAAACATCACAAGAAGTGACAGCGCATAAGTCAAAATGTAAATCGGCTTGTCGAATTCAATTAAGAGTGCATTGAACTCTAGTGTTAAACTAGGCCGTATTATATTAGTCCTATCCATACTATTTATTTTAGATTTAACTTTTATGAAACGCTGTCATATTAATCTAAGTACAAACTGGTGAAATGATCACACGAAATTACGTACGCATGCAGGCATGGATACGCATACATATCTTGCACATATATACGTATGCGTACCCATGAGTCATTGTGTATTTGACTGTAATTGGACACAAGTACACTAACACACACACACATGTACGTATATGTATGTATAGACAGATAGACAGAGAGAGGTAAATAGGTAAGTAGGTAGGTAGGTAGGTAAATATAGATATGTGTGTGTGAGTGTCCAAGTGTGTGTATGTGTGCATCTATGTATATATAAATATATATATATATATATATATACGTACGTATGTATGTATGTATCTATGTACGTAAATATGTATGCATGTATGTATGTGTGTGTTTGAATTCATATATGTATGTATGAATAAAGTATAGATGCTATATACTATGCGCGTGAAAATGTGTCCTATAAATGTGGTTATATATAATTTAGGATTCAAAAGACTTAATGAACAACGAGTGAAAGAAATAAATATTACAATTGCCTTAGATCAATCAATACCATAATTTCCAAGCGTTTTCTTTTCATTTTCTGTACTATTGGCAATCATATAGCTGGATTCACAGTCGTTTGCCCTAATTCAAAAAAATATAAGTGCCTATATACATACGTATATACATATATATATATTTATACATACATATACATATATGTATGTACGCCTCTCTCTATATATATACATGTCTATATATGTATATGTATGTGTATATACATGATTATATATGCATACATTCATACGTACGTGTTTATATATATATAAATATATTATATATATATATATGTGTGTGTGTGTGTGTGTGTGTGTGTATGTGTGTGTGTGTGTGTGTGTGTGTGTGTGTGTGTGTGTGCATACATAAATATCTACATATGCCTGTCTATGTGAGAGCGAGAGTACGCTCGTGTATCTATGAGGGTATTTGAGCCTACACATGCATATGTGTATATGCATAATGTATGTATGTACATATGTATGTATGCATGTGTGCATGCGTATATGTACACGTGTATATGTATTTTTACGCATATAAATATATATATATATACATACATACACACATACATACATACATACATACATACATACATACATACATACATACATACATACATACATACATTTGATTGTATTTTCGCTCTTGTTTTCATGTTAAATATCATTACTGCTACTACTAATTATTGTGATATGTCGTGAGAATTTGCTTTCATGTTGTGAGATAGTTCAGATTCTTGGCAGGGCTCTGGGCGGCAGATAAATTTCAGCGTCAAGATATAGCCGTGACGAACGAATACGGAAATAGGCCCTCCTGAGTCAAGCATAGACAATTCTTTAGGAGCTCCCGAGTGCTAAAATGCTGTTTAGGGTTACAAGTTAAGTGTAGAAAGCATCATGGTAAATGTGCATTTTTGGACAAAATTGTCGTCCGTTGACCAAAAGCGACACAGAACGAGCTGGGCTGAGAGTCTTATTTGAAATCAAGAATCAGAGTCGCCAATTTATCAAAGTCTAGAACTGCTAACGTATATAAAACTCAGCGCCCATACATGTTATTATGCTACAAACGATTTTAATAAAACCATGTTAGGATAATAACCAAGCGTATGTTGTAATGTGGTACCTCAAATGCATATCCAAACTCTCAATATTATATGAGCGAATTCCAAATTTTATTAATTAGTTCTCTGACTTCAAAGATGCAGTAGCTACATGAAATATAAACGTGATATGCATTGAAGAACATTACTTATTTTATGATGTCTTCGACCCAAAATTGCACAGGATAGGAAATGGTTGGATTTTCCTATTTAGTTTAGCATTGAAACCATTCAACAAGCTCAATAGTTAGAATGCCTCTCAGCCTATGTAAACTAAAAACTTAGAACAGTGATAAAATGTTCCTTACATTGTTTATCAGAATAATCGAAAGCAACTCAAGAACTATAATTGTTTCAAGTTACAGCCCAGCACTTTAAGTGATTTAGCTGAGGAATATGGAAATAAGCCCTCTGTAAGTGATTTGGTTGACGAATGTGAGGATAAGCACTCTTAACTGATTTGGCTGACGAATAAAACAATAAGACTTCTTTGAGGGATTTGGTGTTTGTATTTGAAGGAATTACCCACTAGTTCAATCTTTTAAATTTCACTTTAAAGGTCTTGCTTTTTAAAAAAAGATGTACAAAGAACCTACAACACTATAATTATTAGAAGTTGTCGCTTGACAAATGCGCATGCTATACAGTGATGTAAATTTAGGATTTCAAAGAGGCACAAAAGTCATATACTTAATAAGAGATGATCTATTCAGTTGTGACATGAATTAGTTTTTTCGACGTAAGTCAACAGAAATTGAAAGCACTGTCGATGATTTTCGACAACTTAAATTAACTTGCTTGTATCTTATCTCCTTATTTTTTTTTTAATATTTGTAGGAAAGCGTATGTGCTGTGCAGTGATATTCATGCATTATTTTCTGAGAGTATCACTGATACAAATTGAAATAGATTACCATCTAACAGGAATTAAAACTGGTTCACATTCTTTGGTCACCTAGAACTTGTTTCTTATTCAACGACATTCACCAGAATATTTCTCCATTCACTGGATTTGGAAATAGTAAATACATGGTTATTGCGTTTTATCAGGCAGCCACATCACTTACTAAGGAATCACTGGCGTGTTCTATCCACAAAATATTAATAAACTGGCCAGTTTAATAAATTATTGATTGAACCTCTGCAATTGCACATTGATTTCTTCGTTTTCCGTCTTTTCTAAGTCGATAAACTGATTGGATGATATAATATCTATTGGATAAATCTATTAACAAATAGCGAACGATTGAAGCTGGAAATTAAAGGAAATTACCAGACTTAGATATCAATTGTTGGCGGCGTTGTAAATGTAAATACTTAAGATATTTTTCTAGCTGGAGTTATTTTCTCTTTTCGTCAGTGTGTATTTGTTATATCTCTTTGAATGTGTGTGAGCACAAAAATGTGCTTCGATATGTGTGTTTGTACTTGCGTATGTAAGAGCGTGTAATAGTGTGTATTATTATGTGTACGTTTGTTTGTGGGTATTTGCATTTGGGTATGCGTGTGTTTAGATTTGCTGGTAGAAACTATGTGATGCAGCTTTGATGGCCAGCTAGATAAGATATTTGATTGTTATACTAAGATTTGTGAATTCGTATCTCATTCAAAATATTCAGTCAACCTCCTTGAACACTTCTCTCTACATAAGTAAGTAGTCGCAAATTTGGATGAGATTGAAGCAGCAATAGGTCATGCCACGTCAGCACCACTCATTGAAAATTCGAAACAGACGAATGAATCATATACATACATACATACATACATACATACGTACGTACGTACGTACGTGTGTGTGTGTGTGTGTGTGTGTGTGTGTGTGTGTGTGTGTGTGTGTGTGTCTGTGTGTCTGCGTGTCTGTGTGAAGGTGCGTGACCTCGTGGTACTGCCATTGCGTGGATTTGATTCCCTGACCAGGCGGTGCGTTGTGTTCTTGTGTCAAACACTCCATTTCACGTTACTTCAGTCTCCCTTTCGATTAGAGACAAATGTTGGCCAGCTCGCTTAGCTAAAGGGGTGTCGTCATACCTAGGCTAAAAGGATGCAAAGCGCATCGTGACCAGTGAAGTGTTATAATGACTGATAGTCCGGTCGGTCACGTGATCATCTGATATGTATGTATTTATACATATGTATGTTGTATGTATATATTTATACATATAGATAGAGACAGGTAGATAAATATATATATATATATATATATATATATATATATATATCTTTTCAAATGACTGCAACTGATATACATTGTACCAGATTGCATCAGGCATCTCTGCTCTGCATTTCCTTTGGTATGTTTCCCATCAATGTAGTTATCCGACATGAGTTACTGTTCAGCATTACAACTGTGACCAACACAGTCAACCCTGCACTAAACAACAACAGTAGACATGGCAGCAATGCATCCATAAATCTTGTCTTTAGACCAGTGCTCAGACTAAGAGATATCTTGAGCTTTCAGCACGGTGCTGAAGAAGCCTCAAAGTCTAGGCTTTGGTTCCATGGATACGAATGCTTCTACATACGCCCTCGTAATCTCCGATGATGGATATTTACTATCATTAAAATGAGAATACTTTACACTAATATACCAAACATTATACTGAATAATATTTAGAGAAAAACACTCATTCAAAATTGAAAAGTAATTCAAAATATATTTGCTTTAGCTGGATTTTATACAGTTTAATAATTTTCTTTTATGCTTTAGATTTTACAGAAATCTATATATTTGCATAAATAATTGTTTCTAATTTAGGCAAAAAGCCAGCCGTTTTGAAGGGATCGGTTAATCCATGAACATCGATATCAGTACAAGATTGGTATTCTATGTTATCGATCCACAAAGAATGAAAGTCAAAATTGATCTCAGCTGGATCTGAACTCGGTGTGTGCAGAGCCAAAACAAATACTGCAAGGAACTACTCTCAAACAATCCCGCCAGCTTGCAACGTATATATATTTGCATAATAATAAAACGGGTTTTTGCAGCTGGGTTTTTGCAGCTGTGAGAAACATTCTTCCTAACGTCAAATAGTTTTATCATGAGTCATATCAAGGTTTGATAAACACGCAACAATTCAGTTGCCGTATAAGTTCTCACACAACATAAGCTTAAGTAAAGGCTATATCGAAACAATGCAGTTCCTGGTATACAAATGACGGAACTGTCTCAACTGGAACGCCTTACAACGACTGCGACTAATCCGAACTAAATGACAATACCAAAGTTTACACTGGGTTCATGGAAAGTAAACTTCTACTTGAATACGCTGTCTGCTGGATAATAGCAAACACATTTATTTCAAATCCCATTCTGTTCATTACTTACATTATTTACATTCGACGGATATTTGTCTTCATCTTGTTTGTTAACACAACGTTTCGGCTGATATACCCTCCAGCCTTCTTTATGTGTCTTGGGGAAATTTCGAACCTGAGTTCTCATTCCTAAGGTATTTTTCGATGTTATTATCATTATTAGTGTTCAGGTCACTGCTTGGAATCGAACTCGGAATCTTGGGACTAGTAGCCCGCGCTCTTAACCACTACCCCATATGCTGGGACAAATATCCGTCGAATGTAAATAATGTACAGAATTACTCATCTCTTAAATATAGAACTGTCTCATTCTGTTGTCTTGAATTAGGAAGAATACATTGGAAAAGATATCCCATATACGCCAACAGACGAGATAATGTGTGTGTGTGTGTGTGTGTGTGTGTGTGTGAATTTCCTTCTTTCTCTCTGATCAGTCACAGGGATTGGACGCATTCTCGTCTGTCTCCTGTCAGAGCTTGTTTCTCCGCGTTCTCCAACTCAAGCTTGTTTAGGCGCAGCAGCCCTCCTGTCTGTTTTCACTGTCTTGTTTTTGTTACCAACTTTGACCCTCCGCCAAATCCCAAATTTTATTCAATTTGTGCTTTGCGGGAGCAACTGTTATGTCGAAAACGTATCTTGTTGTGAAATGCTCAAAATACGAAATAGGAAAACAGCCAACAACTGATGAAGGTTCGTTTTTTTTTTTGTTGCTTGTGTTGTTTTTCGTTTGTTTCTTTCGTTCACAAAAAAAGTTTGTATTCCACGTTGTATTTCGAATTTCATGTTGTTTTCGTATTTTATGTTTATTTTATGTTGTTTACATTCAGTGGTGTCCTCTGCCCATATATGCATGTATATACAAATATGTGTATGTATGCATATATATTTATATATTATTTATATTATTATTAAATGATTGAACGCCACGCATCCGTTTCCAAGTGATTTTTATCTGATATATATATATATATATATATATATATATATATATATATATA
>NC_068981.1:93621011-93622187 GCF_001194135.2 Octopus bimaculoides
GTGTGTGTGTGCATATATAAATATTTATATCAATATACATGCATATATAAATATCAGCACATAAATATATACAGACAGACAGACAAACACAGACAGACTGATAGATTTGATAGATAGATAGATAGATAGATAGATAGATAGATAGATAGATAGATAGATAGATAGATAGATAGATCTTTATAGTGAACAGCAACAAAACGCCCGAAAGGCTGCTTGTTTGATAGCATATACAACTTTAACTTTCTTAGACCGTATTTTTGCTCAATAGAGATCCAAAGATATACAGCCTGCGTGATTCCTCGACTTGCTGTAATAAGGATGAAACTTTCAACAAATTGTATTGTACTGTCTTGAAAATAGCACTGCGACAAATTAGATATAATATTCCTAGACAGACATTGCCTAAGAGAAGTAACTGACAATCATGGCTGAAGCATTTTTTTATCATAGGTTAGTTTCTCAAAATTGTGTCTAAACAGCAACAACAAGAAAAAACACCACAACAGCCTCAACAAAGAGTTGTGTCTAGACATCTTTTGTTGGTGATCAGAATTTTGGTAGTTATTAAGTGGTAAGCACTAAATAGGAAAGTGGTTGGCTCCCAGCAAGACGAGTGACCATTATTGATTTGCACTGAAGGAATTTCACTTAAATTACATCATAAATGATACGCTAAAATCATTCGAGTCAGAATGCACAGTTTCACATCAACCTACATTGTATAAGATCATTAAAAGTTTATATATACATACATATATTATTGTTATTATTATCATTATTATTATTCAGCAGTTTCACTTTTATAACGTGCCTTCACCTCACTACCGAGCGCAGCTCTGTGTGCCTTGGGTATGTGCTGTGGTTTGCTGTGATGCTCTTATGGTTACTGTATTGAAAGTGTTTTGCGGAGGATGTGTGCAGTGCCCAGTAGTGCAATTTTCTGCATGTTATATATACTCGTCAGTCCTGGTGCTTTTGTTATGTATTTGTCTGAATATTTTTTTATTATACCTAAGGCACCTGCTATGATAGGAATTGTTTCTGTTTTTAGATTCCACATTCGAGTTACCTCTATTTCCAGGTCTTTGTATTTTGAAAGTTTTTCCATTTCTTTTAGTGAAACGTTGTCATCTGCTGGTATTGATACATCAATTAGAAAGCATTTTTTTTCTTCAT
>NC_068981.1:93622451-93623793 GCF_001194135.2 Octopus bimaculoides
TGTGTATTGGCATATCCCAAAGTATGGTTGCTTTCTCGTTTTCTGTGACCTTTTATGGCGTGTGTTTATACCATCTTTTTTCTGTTGTTATTCCATAATGTTGGCATAGCTTCCAGTGTATATAGGTCCCAGCTCTGTCGTGTCTGTAAATATATTCCTTCTTAGCCAGGACTGGGCAGCCAGAGATAATATGATTTTATTATTATTATTATTATTATTATTATTATTATTATTATTATTATTATTATTATTATTATTATTATTATTATATCATCATCATCATCATCATCATTATTGTCATTACTATTATTTACTTTTAATCTGCATATTTATAACAATCACTCGCCGAGACACACCCAGCGACCTAGGGCGAGTGAAGGGCTAGAGATGTTACAGTATGATTGAAAGCTTGGGGAGGGTAAGTTGCAAGGGCAGTAATGAAATATTTTCATGTAATACAACACGCATTTAAATTAGCAGGGTCTTTCTTAGAATGTGGGCAGTATTTGTGAACACAGTCTTTTTGATTTCTCTGAGACACGGTTCTCCTGGGATATTATCTAGATATTTCTGACATCTCCTTCTTATCTTACCTAGGGCACCAACAATAGGAGGAACAGTTCCTGCATTAAGATGCCACATCTTTTGCATTTCAATTTCGAGGTTCTTGTCAAATTCTTTTACAGATATATTTTTATTAGTGGGAACATTTACATCTATTAATCTACAAGTATTTTCTGTTCTGTTGTTAATGACTATGCCTGGTCGATTAACCTGGATCGTTCGCTCGGTGTTAACTGGAAAATCCCAGAAGATAGTGACATTTTTACCTTCAACGACTGGCTCAGGATGATGTTCATACCAGTAAATGATATAAATGACAATTATATTTTTTAATATATAATAACTCATCTATTTATTTAAAGCTATTGATATAAAAAAGATTGTTTAAAGTAACTAATAAAAAATGTTCTTTATTGTTTATAGGAAAGAGAAATCCATAATAAATATGAACAGGAACCTAACAAAAAATGTCTTAGTTTACTTAATTTATCGTTCGGAGAATTCTGTAATAATGAAGATAAATTTAAAGCTACGAACACTATAACCTAAAATATCTTATAGATATGCATATAAGTCGAAACAAATTGTTGGCTTCTTTGGTTTTTAATAACTATTTGTTATCTTATATTATATTATATTCATAGTATATTATGTTATATTATAATATAAATAAATTATTGGATTGTCAATTGTATCTCTCTATTTAACTTATTATTTGTATATATATATATATATATATATATATATATATATATATACAAATATATATGTATGTACA
>NC_068981.1:93623899-93626664 GCF_001194135.2 Octopus bimaculoides
TGTGTGTGTGTGTGTGTGTGTGTGTGTGTGTGTGTACATATAAGGCGCAGGTGTGGCTGTGTAGTAAGAAGCTTGCTTCCCGAGCACATGGTTCCGGGTTCAGTTCCATTACGTGGCAGCTTGGGCAAGTGTCCGATCAAAGCCTTGAATTGATTTGGTAGACGAAAATTGAATGAAGCCCATCGTATATGTGTGTGTGTATGTGTGTGTGTGTCTGTGTGTATGAGTGTATAGATAGATAGATAGATAGATAGATAGATAGATAGATAGATAGATAGATAGATAGATAGATAGATAGATAGATGGACATGTATATATGTTTACTGTGTGTGTCTTTGTGACTGTGTTTGACCCCACCCCCAGTAACTTATCGGTTCGGGAAAAGAGACATATAAAATAAGTACTAGGCTTACAAATAGTAAGTTCTGGAGTCGATTTCTTCGACTAAAACCCTATAAGGCAGTGCTCCAGCATGGCCGCAGTCAAATGAGTGTAACGCGTAACAGATAAATGAAATACATACACACACACACATATATATATATACACAAACACACACACACACACACACACACACACACATATATATATATATATATATATATATATATATATACATGCATACACATACCAGTGTTACTTATGATATTGTCTATGTCTAATAGACAAAATGGTTCATCAACGATAATTTTCTATTCTTTAAAAACATTCTGGTTCAGTTTTCCCATGCGAACGCAAAGTAAAGCTCTCTAAAGTATGAAACACAAACACAACAATTTCGTTATCTTGCAATATTCGAGTAAAATGCCCACCCACTATGTAAATCGAAAAATATAAATAATGGATTTCACTTTGTTATTTTCTAAAGCATGTATAAAAACAAAACCCGTATTTCCCGACGATTACTTTTGGATTTACGGAAAATCAATGTAATAAATAATTGCAAGGTCGATAGACTGATATATTTAAATTCCTTGTTCTAGCAGGAATAAATCATTGATATTTTTTCTATTGTTCTCAGTATCATATCTATTTGCAATAATTTTATTAATCTGGATTGATTAATTCTCATAAAATTTGGTATAGGCATATTGATCTATCATTATTTTGATGCTTAAAATTAAGTAGAACCAATAAATGTCTGAACATAGCAACTGTCATATCCTACCTTTCATTTCTTGTTATTGTTTTCGTAAATATTCAGCCTTTTCTATGTAAATTATCATAAACTATACTATAATGTAGGGTTTACAGCAAGAAAGGTGGTATTACATGTGTTTTTTTCTATTTGCTACTAATCCCTCCAAAACCCTCCTCGTAATATCTTCTAACATAACGGTTTCGTTCTTTATTCCTTAAATTTGGCATTTCTCTCAACTTCTCTCTTTCCCTATGAGTAAACGTGTATATTTGAGTGTGTGGGGAGGGTGTATGCGTGTGTCTATATAGTATGTTGGTTTCTTTCTGCTTCTCTTTATATACGAGTGTGTTTATGTATATGTGTAATGTATGAATGCATGTTTATACAGCACTGCTCCATGCCCTTCCATCAAACACTACTTTTGAGAATTTTTAACCTGTGAAAACGGTTAAGTAAAATGACAACTTTTTTTTAAACTTCAAGTGTATTTTCAACCTTTTTTTTTTCTTTATTATTCTACTTAGTGTGAAGAACAACATATTTTCTTGTATACGCATATGTACCAGGTTGAGTCAAAGTTTTTTTTTTCGATTTTCACTGTTGATTTTGACAACTTGCATCACCATGTCATATCATTAATTTGATACAACTTGTTGGCCAATCGTTGCTGGATTGTTTATTATTTATTTTCATATATAGCTTAGAAAACATTAATTGCTTATTCTCTATTTTACAGATTTGATAATAATTTGTGAAAAACTGCAATAAGAGCTATTTAACTCTAGTTTTGGAGAAAAAGACTGCTGTAGAAGGATAGCAGCAAGAGAAATTAATGATGTGGAAGGATCAGAATCTGTCGACGAACGTATGGCACAAAGCTGGCTCAAAGATTTCATGGAAAGTAACACCTGTCTCGGAGACACGCTCCAGAGTCAGGGAGACCTTCTGTTGTGGAAGATGAACCCTCGATTTGTAAACATTTGCTGGCGAACACTAGAGATACCTGTTCTGGGCGTGGACTTGTTACTGAGGATGAAAAATGGATCTATATTCGTAATCTTAATAACTGAAATCAGTAGCTTCGTTCCGGGCAGGCTTCTGAAACTTTTTTCAAACAAGGTTTAAACAAAAGGCCATGTTGTGTGTCTGGTGAAATTTCGAGGTGTTGCATTTGGAGCTTGTCTCAGATGGTCGTGCTGCGAACGCTAACTTTTATGTCCAACGACTGTAGCGAGTATATAACGTTTTGAAAGCCTGCTACCCGATATTGGTCAATCAAAGACGCGCACTCCTACATGACAATGCCTCAACATACAATGCCAATGTGACTGCGCGTAAACTTGAGGAATTCGAGGAGCTGAAAGTGCTGCATCACCCTCCACCATCAGCTTATTATCTTTCCGAGCTATGACTCATTTCCTGCGCAGACGGAGGTTCAACAATTCGGATGAGATTGAAAACGAGTACAAAGTGTTTTTCCCTTGTAATCCAGCCAAATGGTATAGGCGTGGAATTGAACTTTTGGCTCAACGGCGGCAACAGACAATAGAATATGATGAGACATATTAATAAATAATCACTTTTTGTATGTAATCCATTTGAACTATTAATTAAAGCTTGAAAT
>NC_068981.1:93626754-93631337 GCF_001194135.2 Octopus bimaculoides
ATGCATGTATATTTGTTTTAGCATGTTATATACGTTTCTTCTTTGAATAAGATATTTAAAAAAATTTTTAATCCCGCAATCCGTTCTGTTACTTCATTCTCATACTCATGTTTTTATAGCTCCAAATACTTTCATTTATTTTGAATATATTGTTTACAATCAGCGAGACACATCTTGTTTTTCAACTGGTTGTAATATTTACCATGAAATATCAGTATGTCTCCCATCTGCAATAAGTGTAGATGCGTATGTGTGGATTTATATAATTATTTATATAGTTAGAGAACTTTTTTTCTTTCAAACGGTTTATATGAAAGACACTGCTATGTTGGAGGTTAATCTTTTCATATAATTGATTTTTCAGATTTGCTTGTTAGTCCTTTATATTTAGAACCAGAACAATAACGTTCCTAGATATATTGATGTTTCATGACCTTCACAGTTACATATTCTGAATGAAATGCTATTATTTTCTATAGCCAGCAAGCAAGGGATTATGTAAATAATATAGTAACTGATGAAGTCATCTAAGCCCTATCTAGAATTGTAAAGCTTTCCATTCTAGGTTACAATTATTATTTATTAAACTAGTGCTGCATATACTTGTGGAATTCGATTACCGTATTGCTGCTAATAAATCTTCCATAAATAAACTGCTAGTGTTACAGAATCTACTGTAGGATGATCGCATTCTGTACTAAAATTATTCCACCGTATTTTTTCCCATACTCTATATTATTTGATGTCGCAGTGAGACAAGCCTTAAAATTTTCTCGTACAGATAACACTCACACTAAAGAAGTGATATTTTAACGAACAAGCGTTCACTAAGCAAATCATACGAATGAAACAGGTATTAATTAATAGTGAATGCTTGAACGTTAGTTGAAAAGCTGCAGAACCATTTGGTTCCATTATGAACACACTGTATACATATATTGTGGAATACATGAACCAAATGCACCCAAGTAACAGTGTCACTTCATGAAAACGCTTGCAAATCAGAACACAACATTTATTATAGCTAAACAGCAAGATCAAAGAGCAAGGCACCAGAACTAATCAAAATGAAACCATAAAGTTACCATAAAGCTTAGAAGTCTGGGGGCATGTTACAGACAATAAATGTAATATAAAAATATTTAATGTAAATATTAAAATTGTAAACCTTGTAACTCAAATTGTTACATTACTGGATTAATGTGTATTCTGGATTACTGGATTACTGCGCATTACTGGGTGTACTGTGTATAAGTACTGTGCATTCTTGTCTGTTGATGTTGATGTATTTGTTAAGATTGTGGATGATTTATAGTTTTTAAAATAATACAAATCTTAAAAGATGTGTTTTGGTAGCAAAAATGAATTTCGCATTATATTTGTTTCGTGCCTTATGAACATCCAGGAAGCTAAACTGATTAAGGCGAGATAACTTGCGAATAAAGAAAAAGGGTTAAGCCTTTCATAATAGAAGTTTTGACATGAGAATTTAAAATAGTTTGACAGAGTATTTGAATGGACGACAAGGTTAAGAAAGTTCTAGTTCGAGAGAATAAGAAAACGAAAAGAAAAGGAAAGTGAAAAATATTTTGAAGAAGAAAAGACCCTAATAAAATTTGGTGTATTTTTAGATGAAATCAGCAATATTCTCCAAATTTGGGTCATCGTGGAATAGCAAAGAAGAGGTAATACAATTTGGTTTACAAGTTAAATTAATAGAAAAACACTTCACCACCAGCCCTTTAATCATATCTCATAAGCCTGTTTACATGCACTAATTAATGCAATTATAAGTATAGATGATTAGAGATATTGGTATATACGTATATGCGTATATATGTGTATATATTTATTATGCATATACATATAAACAAATACACAGCTATACATATATATATATATATATATATATATATATATATATATATGTATATATAATTAAGGGTACCGAAGAGGCACTAACCTGCCAGAAATAGCGGTCAAAACTGACTCTAAAACGATATCATGTATTCATATAGAACAGGTAAAAAGCCAAATGAACAAAGAAATTAGCAAACAAAAATAATGCTTAACTCCAGGTCAACGTTTTCTGGATTAATAAAATACTTTGCCTTCATCAGCGGAAATATACAAAGATTAGAGCATAATTACAAATACATACAACATACAACATGTTGTATATACAACATACGATTACTTAAGTATACGCACGTATATATACGTGTATATGCATTTATATGCCAGACTAATTCATTTGTCCGCCTCACACCACGTGCTGTATGGTCAAAATATCACCACAGTGAATATGATGATACGGAGCGAATATATATTTATATATAAAGAGGATAAGACCATTATTTAACAGAACGATCAAATCAAGTGGCCAATATGGAAAGAACCGTACAGGTAATAATTATTATAGATATAAAATAATTACCCTCAATTATAATTACATTTACATTATTATATATCTATAATAATTATTGGAGACGCAATAATTAGTGGAGGCGCAATGGCCCACTGGTAAGGGCAGCGGACTCGCGGTTATAGTATCGCGGCTTCGATTCCCAAATTGTTGTGAGTGTTTATTGAGCGAAAGCACCTAAAGCTCCACGAGGCTCCGGCAGGCGATGGTGGCGAACCCTGCTGTACTCTTTCACTACAACTTTCTCTCACTCTGTAATTCAAAGGGACAGCCTTGTCACATTCTGTGTCATGCTGAATATCCCCGAGAACTACGTTAATGGTACATGTGTCTGTGGAGTGCTCAGCCACATACACGTTAATTTCACGAGCAGACTGTTCCGTTGATCGGATCAACTGGAACCCTCGTCGTCGTAAGCAACGGAGTGCCAACAATAGTAATTATTACTTATACGGTTTTTTCCATGCTGGCCACTTGATATGATCGTTATGTTAAATAATGGTCTTAGCCTCTTTATATATATATATATGTGTGTGTGTGTGTGTGTGTGTGTGTGTGTGCGCGCGCGCGTGCGCGCGTATATCAATGTATGTAAATTTGTATGTATTTTGATGTCTCTGTGGGTGTATATAACCTCGTTCTCTCTTTCTATATCCACATCCACAAATTATATATGCACTCAGATATAATATATCAAAGAAACTAACTTTTGACTATCGAAATGGCTATAAAAATGTGCTCAAATCGACTTTTTCTAAAATTAGTTGCCATAATCATTTACACACTAGTTAATACATTCACAAGCTGTACATTGTCCTTTTGGAAATGTTCTTCCTGTATTTGAACTGGCATCATAACATTTGAAATTTGTTGTGGCCGTTGTTTTATAAACGAGCGTTGGTAGTTATCCATATATTAACGGTATATTTCTATTTTTCTACTATAATTTACGCGCATTATTCCATATGATTTGCTATGTTATGATTCTAATTAATTGACGCATTTTCATGTTTATATGCTACTGCTGGCTTTTATTGATTGTACTCTATTACTTTCTGTATCAGAGCACTTTTAGATGTACTTTTATGAATAATTCTGCCATCATGTACATGCACTCACATATGCAATTTTATAGAAGAGCTTTAATTTTAATTACATTGCCAAATTGAATTAGAAAATCACTCTAATAGAGAACGGGAATATTACATTTCGTTTTCTATTATAAAAATACGGAGACACATGTATGTATGTATGTATGTATGTATGTATGCATGTATGTATGTACGTGGGGTAACTGCGTGTGTGTGTATTAATGTATATACATCTATATATCAATATTTATTTATCTATCTATGCATGTGTGCGTGTATGTATGTGTGTGTATGCACACCCATGCCAGGTCATTCTTCTTGCTACTGGTAACATTTAACCCAATACAACTTGTCGTATAATCGGGCCGTAGGTAACTAAACCGTCAAATCCTACCAAGCTTGCTTAGTAAGGGGGTGGTGATGGACACTATGCAGAACGACTAGCAAAACTTGTCGACGGGTAGATGAACTTAGTAGAGAAAACGGCCATCCAATAACTGCAATTGAAACCCCTTTAATTTCGGTATAAACCCCTCACAATTAGAAGGGGGAAAAAACGTAAAACATGTGACACCTTTTACATCCAATGATGCTAACTAGTAGTTCTTGTTGGGCAAATGCATACGTTACGGAACGAGTGGAATTGGCTCTGTGCAAGACCTTTACTTCAAAATAAATCTTCAGACACGGGTTAACGCTTCATTTTAAAAACCTTTATGTGCTGCAACCGAAAAAAGCAAAATATTCAATGAAAAATTTAGATAATGGAATGAAGGCACGTGTCAGTATGGGCGATAAACTGTCTGAACACGCGCAACAAAATACGCTCATCGTTGACACATCTATACGAAAGAGTGTGTAGGTCTCTAGTAGGACAGAAAAGCCACATCTGTATTGTTCAAATCTTAGAGAGTAACCAAGCGATAGCATTGCTTGATATCGAGTCGCAGCCACCATGTATATGTATGTATGTATGTATGTATGTATGTATGTATGTATGTATGTATGTATGTATGCATGTATATATATATATATATATATATATATATATATATATATATATATAT
>NC_068981.1:93631628-93631937 GCF_001194135.2 Octopus bimaculoides
ATATATATATATATATAGGATTCAAGCGAATCAGGTCCTTAAATAATAAAGCACCAATGTCAGATCAGTGAAATCGCTATTGCATTATTTGAAGAGAATGTGTAGATCAAAGTCATAAGTTGATAGCAATGTGTGTAATTTCGGTTATCTGTACTTGTCTCTTATGGCTGAAGATTTTGGTGGGTACTATGAAATATCTAACAACATTTACTTACTGTTGGAGCACGGCTAGGTTATTTAAGATTTTTATTATATGCAGTATAGTAGCCATTGCTGTTGTTATTAAATGATGGTGAGGATGATGATGAT
>NC_068981.1:93631947-93633645 GCF_001194135.2 Octopus bimaculoides
TTTAAGATTTTTATTATATGCAGTATAGTAGCCATTGCTGTTGTTATTAAATGATGGTGAGGATGATGATGATGATGATGACGACGACGACGATGATGATGATGGTGGTGGTGGTGGTGGCGATGATGGCAGCGAAGACTATAAGTATAACAATGATGGCCATAATGAAGTGGAAGTGATGGAGGAAGGAAGAAGAGTTATAAAGTTTATTTGGTATAGTAACTGGTTGAGAAAATTCCCATGGATATATTCTGCCTCACGAGCATATAGATAAGCAAGGTCCAATAGACTTATTGAACCGGGAAAATAGTCTCCTGATCAAAATGCACCCATCCATGATCAATCCCATATTTTTCAGATACAATGTGGAATTCATTCTTATGACAATGGGTGTGATTCGAGGGTGATATCACTGTTACATCCAGTAACATTTAACCACTGTTAAATGACTCTATTGCTGGTTCTATTTTTAATGTATGTGGCATACGTTTATTGAATTTGAGTTTTTCCTTATTTATTAGTTTGGCTATTTCTGTTATGTTATTCAGTTTTTGCAAAACTAATATCTGTCTTTTGTGACGGTGTTTATACTGGAATATTATTAAATTTTGTAAAATGAATTGTTATGACGGTTAGTGCATCATCAAGCAAGAGTTAAGAAAATATACAAAATGTGGATGACGTACTTAATTATGTGCAATAGAATGGTAGCAGGACAAGTGATGTTTTACTTAACTTAATGAAATATGTGGATTTGTTGTAAAATTTAAAGAAAGTTTAGTTGTGATGCTAGCATGGACCTTGTGTGTTATGTGTATTGCTTTTCTACCAGAAGGTGTTGTCTGCATTGAACTCCCCTTCAGTTAAGGTTTTTAGGAGAGCACTAACGTGATAGAGTTGGAATAAAATTATAACTTCCTTATAATGGAAAGTCGGTGGTGGCGTATATACATGTTTATTATATGGACTTGACTTGTATTACTGTCTCTTTTTATTACTCATAATGTCTGTATTTTTATTACACCTTAGTTTTCGGATTCCCCTTTCTGACATTCGAAATATTTCATGCCTGCTATAAATACCCCTACCGTCTGATTGAAAAGTCATTAAGGATTTAAGAATTTCTGTTTTGTGACAGCAAAAATATTTCCTAAACTATTGCTGAGTAAATAGTTACTTGGTAAAAGTCAGAGAAGGTTGCAGCAAGATTACATCGATGCTTTTCTATACTTTTCTATTCATTAATTTCAACCTATATTGACTTAGTGTTTCATCAATCTTGTTTAAGGAAAACGTAACAAGTAGCAGTGGTACACTGGCGTTGTGTCAGCTGATAACATCCCTTACAGTATTTTTAAAATTGGCCAATGAAAAGAAATCAGTTTCATGTAAGTTACCGTTCTACATATTCTTGTAAATCTTACAGGAGATAGCTGTATTTTTTTAATGTTGGTTTTTTTTATCCTGTTATTGTTGAATTTTAACAAAGCATTTTTTCCTAGATTATTGGAATTCATTCATTTCACGAAAAAGAGGAAAAAAGACCATAAAACCTTTTTTTCACTGAGCTGGAAAAACGTCGTCCTTTACGTGCGTTCACGCATTGATTGATACGCAAATGAAAGCAAACAAATTAAAAATACACATTTTGTAAATATAGAACACATTTTTGTAGTTTCATAAACGATTTTTTTACGC
>NC_068981.1:93634339-93634736 GCF_001194135.2 Octopus bimaculoides
GTATGCATGTATGTATGCAGATAGATAGATAGATAGATAGATAGATAGATAGATAGATAGATAGATAGATAGATAGATAGATATGCTCAGGGAAAGGAAGGAGAGAGGTGAAAGCGCGAAAGACTACTGCATACATTCGCAGCCCAATTAAACACACAAAAACACCTACACAATGTTTATAACCAATCAAAACGGGGGAGAGTTGTATGTAAACAACTACCAAAAATTACTTATGAACGATCGATTATCTCCTTAAACATAAACAATTTACAGAAAAGTAATTGATTAGTTTTAATTTAACCTAAAACATGTAGCAGCAGCTGCAGGATTTGAAGAAGAAGAAGAAGAAGAAGAAGAAGAAGAAGAAGAAGAAGAAGAAGAAGAAGAAGAAGAAGAA
>NC_068981.1:93635621-93639646 GCF_001194135.2 Octopus bimaculoides
ACACACACACACACACACACACACACACACACACACACACACACACATATATATAAGACAATCAATAATATGTACGAAGAAAATCGTATCTTTATTTTAGATCAAACATTAAAAATCCAACAATTCTTTCAATTGCATTAACGTATTGTTGTTGCTGGCACTCCGTCGCTTACGACGTCGAGGGTTCCAGTTGATCCGATCAACGGAACAGCCTGCTTCTGAAATTAACGTGCAAGCGGCTGAGCACTCCACAGACACATCATCACATCCTCAAAGGCACCCATCATCGTCCCTATCATATCACTGACTCCTTTACCCTCACTTCTAGCAACGTCATTTATTGCATCTCCTGCTCTTTATGTCCTTCTTTGTACATCGGTCAAACGGGACGCTGCTTGGCTGACCGGTTCGCGGACCACCTCCGAGACATTAGACTCGGCAATGATACCCCAGCCTCGCGCTATTTCCGCTCTTCCGGTCATTCTACCTGTCAGTGTTCGGATTGTTTTTGCACAGGGGCCATCCGGACTCACATCTTCGCCGTGAACAGGAATTAATCTTCTCTCTTCGCTCCATTGAGCCACATGGCCGCAAATTCCTGTCATCTCTTCATCTAACTCCTCTCCTCTCTTCCTCTAACACCTACATCCTCTCGTCACACTTACCCACCTCTCCTCTCTTGCCCAGACACGTACTTCCTTTCTCCACTCCAGCCACTTTTCCCTTCATTGCTAACCCCTCTATCCAAACCCTTCCTCACACATCCCACTCCCACATAACC
This sequence comes from Octopus bimaculoides, assembly GCF_001194135.2. Taxonomy (NCBI): domain Eukaryota; kingdom Metazoa; phylum Mollusca; class Cephalopoda; order Octopoda; family Octopodidae; genus Octopus; species Octopus bimaculoides. The sequence goes on from NC_068981.1 coordinate 93,636,403, forward strand.
CACCCCCACATTCTTACCCCAAATCCACACCCCACCCTCACATCCACACACCCTACCACCGCCACACCACACACCATCACACCACCACACCACCACACCACCACACTACATCAAACCACTCCACACCACTCCGCACACACTAGCACTGACCACTTCCAACCACCCACACTATCATCCATACACCCATACATTACAGAAGCATAAGCTTACACACGCACACATCCACACGTCAAAGTCACCATCCCCAATCCACACGCACGCACACACAGACACTCTCACATACACGCGCACCTTCGTTTTGAGATCACCAGTACTTTATTATCTTCTCTTCTTCCTAGCTCTTCTGTCTGTCTAACTACCTTTCTCCAACCAGTCACCATGATTGACCGATAACTCCACAAGTTTGTTTTGTTTTTTTTATTCGCTCTCTATTTCATCTTGTTCCTTTCTGCTGAAGAGCGTAGTATCGAAACGTTAAAAACTTTCTCAGCTTCTAGAACGTCAAACTTATACACCTGCTTGTTTATACACCTGTCTTCGCCTTTTGCTTTTCTGTAAATTTCACCCATATATATATATATATATATATATATATATATATATATATATATATATATAGATGCTTAAAGCTTATGGCGATCACCGTGCAATGACTAAGGAAAATAGTCTAATAAAGTGGCATATAACCCCTCGACAGATAAAAGAAGGCTTTATATGCCCCTTTATTCGACCATTTTCTTTAGTAATTGCAAGAATTGTCAGGATAAAACATTCGAGTTAACGTCTGTCAAACTTGGTGCATACGAAAATCGGACATTTCATTCTTAATGACCTGATATATATAGGGATAAAATATCCAGGCGGATACCGTACGAACATTCGGGTATAGTCCACGTTCAGTCTAAGAGCATTGAATATTAAGAATCACCAAGGATTATTTAGAATGAGCCATCTCACTGTAAATCATCCGATGCATAAATCCTGGGTTCGCTTCACTAGATTATGAATATTTACGAGAGTATAAATCCAAAACAACTGCAAAGGATCCGGAGACGGGAATATCTTCATGTTTTTTGTAACCTTTTTTTTTACAGTTAATTATACAACATAATCGGTCGTATAAAGCAATTATGCTGTCTAATTAACTATGAAAATAAAAATTGAAAGAAAAATGTGAAAGATGTACAAGTTTCTGTATTCTTTGTCATTGCTTTGTTGTTATATCTTTTATCTTTTTCAGTCAGTTGACTGCGACCATGCTGGAGCACCACCTTGAAGTGTTTTAGTAGAACATATCGACTCCGAGATTTTTTTTTAAACTAGTTCTTATTCTATCAGTCTCTTTTCCCAAACTGCTAAGTTACGGTAATATAAACACATCACCATTTGTCAAGTGATGGTGGTGAGCAAACACAGACACAAAGCACACACACACACAAATATATACATATATATACATATACGAAGGGTTTCTTTCAGTTTCTGTCTACCAAATCCATTCACAAGGCTTTGGTCGGTCGGAGGGTGCAGTAGAAGACACTTGTCCAAGGTGCTAGGTAGTGGGAATGAACCTGGAAACATGTGGTTGAGAAGCAAGCCATTTACCACACTGGCACGCCTGCACCTATATATATACATATATATATATATATATATATATATATATATGATTGACCGTTGACTGAACACTATTCAATTTTTTTTCTCCAATTTTTTTTCTCCGTGTTTTTCTCCTTGTCTCCGTATTCTTTCTGTTGAAGAGCGTAGCTCGAAACGTCAAAGACTTTCCGTATTCCCGAGCGTTATACTAATATATACTTTTGTTATTTACACCACCTGTCCTCGTCTGTTGTTATTTTTTGTATATTCTCCTATATATATATATATATATACAGGGGTTAGACATAATAATGGAAATACCCAGCATTATAGGATCATAGCATCATAATTTTAAAATATCTAGAAAAGTGTCAAAAGCTTGTTTATTTTGTATGTTTTCTTTATTTATTATTAGTGTTGCTTAGTATGTTTTGCTAAAATTTCTGTTTCTTTTCAGATATCATCAGAAAAAGGTAACTAAAATTCATTAAAATGACAGATCTGTCGGACTTTCAAAGAGGTCAAATTGTTGGTGCTCGTATGTCAGGCCCCAGTGTAACGAAAACAGCCAAAATATTTGGTGTATCAAGGAGTACTGTCTCGAAAGTAATGACAGCTTTGAGAAAGAGGGAAAAACCTCCTCATCGAAACAAATCTCCGGAAGAAGATTAAAACTTTGAGATGGTGACGTCAGACTCTTACGCGGATTGCTAGAAAGGATCACAAAAGTACAATTCCCAAAATTACTGCAGAGCTTAACGACCACCTCGAGAACCCACTTTCCACAAAACTGTTCGCCAGGAGCTGCACAAAGCAGGATTTCACGGGAGGGCTGCAATCAGAAAACCACTACTTTCAAAAACAAACATAGCAAACTGTATAGAGTGGAGTAAAAACCCATAGAATAGGTCCCTAGAGCAGTGGAAGAATGTGATTTTCTCGGACGAGTCATCCTTTACCTTATTTCCGACCACCAGCCGAGTATACGCGTGAAGACAGCCATAAGAAGCATTTGACGCAGATTGCCTTCTTCCAACTGTTAAACATGGAGGAGGATCTGTGATGAACTGTGGGGCTATATTTTGGAAATCCACCAGCCCAATGGTTTACCCTTCATGGCAGAATTAATAGTCAAGACTATTTAAGCATTTTATCTGATTAAATCCATCCTATGGTTGCGGAACTATTTCCGGAGGGAAACGCAATTTTTCAGGATGATAATGCACCAATTCACACAGCTAAAGTTATTACTAAATGGCACGAGGAACATTCTAGTGAAGTTGAACATCTTATCTGACCACCACAGTCGCCAGATATCAATGTTATTGAACATTTATGGTGTATTTCAGAAGAACAAGTAAGGAATTGATATCCTCCACCATCACCACTACAAGAACTGGAGACTGTTTTAGCTGAAAATGGACAAAAATTCCTTTGGAAATAATTCGGACTTTGTACGAGTCCATACCTCGTAGAACTCAAGCTGTAATTACTGCCAAAGGCAGTCCTACCCCATATTAAAATAATTTTTTGAAATTTTATGGTGTTTCCATTATTTTGTCCAATCCCTGTATATGTGTGTGTGTGTGTATATATATATATATATAGAGAGAGAGAGAGAGAGAGAGAGAGAGAGAGAGGGGGG
>NC_068981.1:93639666-93641904 GCF_001194135.2 Octopus bimaculoides
GGGAGAGAGAGAGGGAGAGAGAGAGGGAGAGAGAGAGAGAGTTAGCTAGCTAGCTAGCTAGATAGATAGATAGATAGATAGATAGATAGATAGATAGATAGATAGATAGATAGATAGAGTATATATATGTACATATATGTATATATTAACATGTATATTTATTTATATGTGTACGTGTGTGAGTATATATACGTGTGAATTTTTAATTAATAGGCACACCATATGGTCTAGGATATATAGAAGTTATTATAAATCATGTCATACATATATATTAAATATATCTTCCCAGTAGAAAGTTTTTGTGTTCCCTGCACATGTAGTCATAGAATCGCCGATTTAATACTTTCACCAGCGAGTAACAAACAAGGAGCTTTATGAAAATATTACATCTATACTAGGTTGGAGAAATATAATAATAAAAACCGAAATGAATTCGAAGGTGCCGAGATTAACTTTACCTTTTATTTATTTATTTATTTATTGCAAAGTAGGTCTTATGTGGGAAGTTGTCAAATATTTGAAATTAAGTAACAGTAAAGAATATAGTAGAAATAGTAGGAAAATAGATCTAGCGATATTGACAAGAAAAAATGTGTAAAACACCTTCGTAAAGATCTTATTAAACATGAAATGAATATATGCTAAAGGAAATAATAATAGAAAGAAATAATGAAATATAATGATGGCTAAAAACACTCGAAAACACATTACTGTTATATATATTGAAGTAAATATACGTAAATTAAATACATCTTTTTCAGATACACTTTTGTTTTTGTCGGCCCCGTAGCTGTAAATTAGCGGTATTGAGCTTTCAAGTAGTAACACAACTGAGAATCATAGCTAATATAGAACCGTAAAAATGTAACAATTAAACCGAAAAGTAATGAAAGAGACGGAAAATATCAAGAATTGTACGTCTTTGATTCGAAGAGGAACAATAATTGTGCGTTACGGTTTTCTCTTTGCAAATTGCTTGCCAATGCATCACACTAGGTATTTTTATGCGTCGAGTTTTAAAAGCATTCTTTAATATATCTATATAATTACCTTAATATCTATGATATTATTTTATTATTTAGAGTCATTTTTGTTTCCGCTATCATTTTATTTCATTGCAATTCAGTGTATTATTTCTCCCAAGAACTAATTTCGTGCTAATCACACTCTTTGCTAAGATACTTTGCAAGGAGAACTTTTTTTAAGAGATATTTATTTCAACTATTTCTATATTACTACAATAATACTTAGCAGCCTGTGTATCATACTTAAAGCAGAAACATTGTTGAAAGCCTTATAAATTGTAGTATTCGTCTCAAGAAAGTATTCCTTATAGGTGTATAGTTTTGAAAAAATACTTGACACTGAGGAAGCACAGAGACGCAGAAATACCTACTTAGCTATGTCATCACGGCCGCTGGACAATTTTCGTCTGTTACTGATATTTTGTTGTCTTTTCGAGATAAATACAGCAGTCTATAAGGCTTTCAACAATATATCAGCTTTAAATATGATATACAGATTACTATTTTGAACAAATACTGTTTCTATTACTAATAACGAATAATACTTAATTATGTAAGTTTATTTTTAATCCGTTTGAAATACTGGTTTCAAATTTTGGCACAAGACCAGTAATTTCAGGTCTGAGTAAGTCGATTACATCGGTCCCCTCTCTCTGTGCTCAACTGGTGCATATTTTATCGACCCCGAAATTTGAAAGGCAAATTCAAACTCGGTGGAATAATCAGTTTAAAATATTAACTGCAGACATATGACGTTTTGGTGACGTTCTTTTTTGCTAGTAAAGAAACACAATACTTGATATATTCCCTCTAATTTTATGGTGTTAATCGCTATATTTCACCAATCTTACCTGTAAACAGTAGTTTTCTTTTAAGGTTTTAACATCCACTTTAACATCCACTGATGAAACACCGCATCAATTAAATGCTTTTCTGGTCCAATTGCTCAAGGTACGAGTTTGAGTCTGGAGGAGACATATTACATACATATATACATATACATAGTCGCAAGTGTGGCTATGTGGTAATAAGATTGCTTCCAAGCTACTTGGTTCTGCGTTCAATCTCAATGCGCAACAACTTGGACAAGTGTCTTCTACTAAAGCCTTGAGCCGACCAAAAAGCCTTGTGAGTGGACTTGGCAGGCGGAAACTGAAAGAACCCCGTCGTATGTGTATATGTATACATACATATATATATATATATATATATA
>NC_068981.1:93642335-93646315 GCF_001194135.2 Octopus bimaculoides
ATATATATATATATATATATATATATATATATATATATATATATGTGTGTGTGTTTTTGTGTTTGCTGTGTTTATGTCTCTGTAACATTAGTGTGTTTGCAACAGAGACCGATATAATAAGGACCAGGCTTTTAAAAATAGACTCTGGGGTCGATTCATTCGACTAAAGATTCTTCAAGGTGATGCCCCGGCATGGCCACATTCTAATGACTTAAACCAGTGAAAGATTCGATTAAATATGTATCACATGATGTTATTTTTAAGCCCTTCCATTTGAAACATCATTATATTTAATTATATTATAATATTTCTCTAAACGTATATTCTTTCCATTCTTATCGGACTACTTGCTAACACGATTTACATGAAAATCCTATTGTCGTTATATATGCAAGATATTCTTTTTTCTATAGACGTGCGTCTATAAGTATGTACACGTATATATGTTCGTACGTCATTATATATTTGTATGCATTCATTTATATCACAGAATGATAAATCATAAAGAAGTTGCGAGTGCATGAGATAAAATCTTAGCCATACTTGTTCTTTTAATCCTGATCTAAGAAAGTCCATCCTGAACATCTTCAGCGCTGAAGCGAAGGATCATAAACTAAATACTGCAAACGTATCTACATTTTCCGTTAATTCTACTTGCCCTCACCTTCTTACAGCGTTTTATTCTAAGAACCGTCTGTAACAGATTGTACTGAAATTGACAATTCACCTGCTCGTTGTGATTTATTTCTATAATTCCGACAGCATTGAAATCTTCTAACCTTTAGTCTATATATTACTTATATTTTGACTTCTAGGTTCATCAGTGAAAGATAGTCGTATATTTACATTTCTAAGAACATCTGTCTTTTGTTTCCCTATTTATCTTTCTAGATTTGTATGTTTTAATATATACATACATACAAACACATGTACATATGCACATGCATATATACATATCCATTCAGATATACACACACACACACACACACATATATATTATATATATATATATATATATATATATATATATATATATATATATATATATATATATATATATATATGTATATATATATCAACTCTTTTCATATTATAAATACGTATTAACAAAGTATTTGTAATACGCCTTTATTTCTCTGTTGTTCTATATTCAGAATATTAATGAGTTGGTTATCTATAGACGTATCTACCAAATATATATACTTTCTATCTTAAACTGTTTATGAACGTTTTACTCTGTAAACTACCGAAAATAAATACCAATTTATTACATTGACTTCCACCATAAATATGTCGCCTTCAAGAAAGCAACATATTTATGAAGAAAATGGGCTGCAACAACCTTAGGCAAGTGGAAACAATATTTTAGCTCAGAACATGAAGAAATGAAGTACAAGGAGCGATCCAGTTGTTGCGAGTTTAACTTTGTGGAAATGTTAAAAATCCTTATCGCTGTTTCAAGGGTCTATATTGTTCGTCTTTTTATGTACTAATCATATCATGGGCAAGATTGAATCAATTAAGGTCACTTCACAAAAAATAGTGCTTGTTAGTTGAGGCAATGTTAGTTGAGAAAGACAGTTAAACAGTTTAGAATTTGTTTCGGCTGTTTAGAATTAAAATCCCACCACCTAAAACATTCTGTGTTCCCAGTATATCTTGTTAGAGAAATGTATGATTGCTCGATCATCTTTAACAATTGCAATTCATACGCAGGATCCGCAACTTGGTTACTCAAAGTGCTAAAATAGCGAATACATCTTCCTCAAATCACATCCTACTACCAAAAAATAACAGCTAAAAATACATCAGATAATGTAGTTAAAGGCACATTATGCTTCGAAAAAAGACGAGGTGATCAGAAATAGAACATTTTTGTATTAGTTCTTAGCCTGAATCGACTTAGGGTTATTTAACAATATCATTAATGCTTGATCGGAACGCTTTTTAAAAATCCCCTTATGTTCTTTATTACGACATGTTGTTGGCACTCCGTCGCTTACGACGTCGAGGGTTCCAGTTGATCCGATCAATAGAACAGCCTGCTCGTGAAATTAACGTACAAGTGACTGAGCACTCCACAGACACGTGTACCCTTAACGTAGTTCTCGGGATATTCAGCGTGACACAGTCTGACAAGGCTGGCCCTTTGAATTACAGGCACAACAGAAACAGGAAGAAAGAGTGAGAGGAAGTTGTGGTGAAAGAGTACAGCAGGATTTGCCGCCATCCCCTGCTGGAGCCTCGTGGAGCTTTAGGTGTTTTCGCTCAATAAACACTCACAATGCCTGATCTGGGAATCGAAACCGTCATCCTATGACCGCGAATCCGCTGCCCTAACCACTGGGCCATTGCGCCTCCATTACGACATGTAATACTCTAAAACGTCAATTTGTCTAGAAGTTATGACGTACTTTGTAGTTTTAAGTAACTGTAAATGGATATGTTGATATTTAGCTCCACTTCAGCTTGATGTAGCAGAGACTTTTACCCTATGTCTCTGTTCCTCTTTTTAAGACTCCCTATTGTAATATGGAGGAGACTGAGCTGCTATTTAAAGCAATTCTTATAAAACTGTTGGAAGGTTGATAAAAAATGCTCTTTATTAATAAAGTATGAATATGATTGAAATAATATCATTTCTTCTTTCCTTTTCCCAGTGGCAGTATATACAAGTTTTAATCAAAGCGCAGGACTGGATTGGGCTAGCTGGCAGCTTACACTGCAAGGATTACCGCAAAATATTAACAAATGCGGTTGAATAATATATCTATATATACATACAATTCGTACATACACACATGTATGTATGTATGTATGACAGGCTATCTTTTTGACTGGACAAACATACATGTTTGCGACAAGTCAGTCATCATTTTACTAAATAACATGATTATGACTTGTATTTCATCAATTTATGTTCATTTCGTTTAAGCAACTGGTTGTCGATCTGATATTTCTAACGTGACTAATAGCTCTCACTCATCACTTCTAGCTTTGATTCCGCTTATATTTGACATTATTCTCATTATTTTTTTTAAATGTTTAACTATTATTACTATTATTGTTATTTTTGTTTTGGTTTTGGTGTCGTTGATGCTAATTGAAAGCTAAGAGGAAAAAGATATTTTGTAATCATTTTGGCCAATTATTTTCATTCCATTAAAGAAACTTCATACAAGGAGCCAAATAATTGCTACTTAAATTAATTTGAAGTCTTAGCCAATCAGTTTTAAATTCTGAAAGTGACTTCCATTCGCGTGATATAATTATTTTTGTCGATAATGTAGTTTCCACTACGATGCTTCGAGTAATTCTCAAAGTTTAGACAATTCAATTCTATATTCCTGATCATCGATAAATTCTCCTTCGGATGTTAAAATAAAAACTAAGTGCACATATGGTGTAAGACATGGCCATGTGGTTAAGAAATTAGTTTCGCAGCCTAGTGGTTCGAGTTCAACGCTATTGCGCAGTATCTTGGAAAAGTGGTTTCCAACTCAGCCTCGATTTGATAGAGCCTTGAGAGTGAGATCTGGTGAATACAAACAGTGAAATCTTAAAGGTTGTACTTTTTCTCACTATAATTTGTGTTTCACAGCGACCAAAAATTCTAAGTTTATTTCTTTTTAAAGAGCAGTATAAAGTAGTATGAACATATTAATTAATGGTGCTAGCAGGCTTCATAGATTACTTGATGTATGTAAATGAGATCGACCAGTTTAGTTGACTCCTAATTTGTATAAATTCTTCATAGCCATGAGCTACTAAATTGTCGTTGACAAATGGTGGCTATTCTCTCATTGATGAATATCTAATAAGACCAGAATCTTCCTGCCCACCAAGTGATAAAAGCTTTGATGTAACTACTTTGTTTACTTGTGACATGGAAGCCAAAATGTTATGCAGTGCACTACGAGTTACACAGATATATATATGAAAATAAATGTGTGTGTGTGTGTGTGTGTGTGTGTGTGTGT
>NC_068981.1:93646978-93650173 GCF_001194135.2 Octopus bimaculoides
TATATATGTATGTATGTATGTATGTGTGTGTGTGTGTGTGTGTGTGTGTGTGTGTGTGTGTGTGTGTGTGCGTGTGTATATATATATATATATATACTCCTCTGTGTATGTATTTTGCTACGAAGTGTAGAGTTACATATTCCACTTACCTGATGAAGGTTATGAAAAATACAGCTTCTGCCTTGTCTGAACGAGTATTTCATTTCTAAGATACATTTGCAATCGTTTTACTTTTCCTTATTATATTATTATATTTATCTAACTCTCTGTGCATATATATATATATATATAATATATATATATATACTTTTCTTATAAGGATATCATTATATATAATATCTTTTAAGTTAATGAAATCTTCAGGAAGCTCCCCATTATATAATACAGCCCAACAAATGATGCATGAACTCCGATTTGTACTTAGATTTCTGTCACACCAATATCTCAAAGTCATGTAGTTGAATCGAGGAGATGCATTTAGTAGAGAAGTATAGATTAAAAATATTAATTTCAAATTGTGGAACAAGGCCAGAAATTGTGAGGAAGAGCGCAAGTCGATTATATCGATCCCAGTACTCAACTTGTACTTAATTTATCGATCCTGAAATTTGAATGGTAAGCTCGACCTTGACGACATTTGAACTCAGAAGGTAAAGTCAGAAGAAATGCATCTAAGCATTTTCCCCGGCGCAGTAACGATTCTTCAAGCTCGCCACCTTCTAAAAGTATTGTCATTTATTACAAATTTTGCTTTGAAGTGGATCGAACATTTACATTTTCCTAAATATGTTTTATACTTTGGGTGGAGGCGAAGAAAGTTAGAGTGTTTTCATGTTTCACTTAAAAGCCATCTGCACGCTTTATATTAGCACTTTTAAGAAATGGAAAACGTCGCCCCTTGTGTTAACACTCCTCGCAGTTGCCACCAACATGGTTTTGTGTATCGCTGCAGCATGGGAACTGTCTTTACAAAGGCGGAGTCTTCTCGGTTTCTTGTGTATGAATTTTTCGTGGAACAGAATTCCAAAACAGAACAGATTCTTAGCATTATAACTTATCTAGAGTTAATTTTTCTGATGACAATAGCCACGGAAATTCATTCACAAACGTTGTTGCAGCTACAGTGTCAGTACTAAGCCTCTAACTTATGTACCGAAATACTATGTACCGAAATACCATGTCTCCGATTAAACTTGTGCAACAATACTTGAAAATATTCACGGTCATATTTTACCTTTAGTTCTCTATAACTTTGACTTGCTTCATATACAACGCCTAAAAAATTTTAATCGTTCATTAGGTCGTAGTTTAAAACAATTTATAAGTATGCTGCCAAATTACGATACTCTTGGTGATTAAGGTAAGTTCATCGCCATTAATTCATCGGAAGGAAAGTTCACTGCTATCAATTCATCGTGAAGAAAGTTCACCATGAGGAAAGTTTACCTCGAGGAAAGTTTACCGAGAAATATATATTCCTAGTGTCTCACCGCTAATAGTTTAAACTATTTTTTAAAGAAAACAGTGAATTGATGACGGTGAATTTTCCATGCGGTGAATTGATGACGGGGAACTTACCGTGCATGACTCCTGGTACCTTTCAACGATTTCCGAACCATCAAATTTTTCCTACTTAGATTTCCAGAAAAAAACTTCCGCTCCTTTTTTTTTGCTGCTTTTTAAATGATACACAATTGATGGTTTAAACCTATAGTACTCTCATAAAAAATCTTTACTCATGTTGATTCCTCTTATGCCTTCGGGAAGTATACATTTTCTATTTGTAATAATGATTTACTGTTACATTTATTAACACCATCGCCATCCATTGCATCTGTTAGTTTCTTGGATGACATCTTCAAGGGCTAAAATTCAGCTAAATATCAAAAATAAGAAGGAACGTATCACCAAAATGTTTCGCTGCGGTAAACAAAGTTAGGGACTCGGAGCTGCTAACAGCGCAGTCTTGGTGACAAATCATCCAGTTGTTAGTGTTATATTCAAAAGACTGCCGAACCATAGAATTTTCCCGACATACATGTGAAATAGAATATACCCAAATATATTCATTTATACATGGACACATATACACTTCTATCAAGTATTCATACTATTTTTACTGTACTTAATATTAATATAGATACGGACTGATACACATACAAAGTAGTTTATATAGTTTTACATGTGTGTGTGTTTGCGTGTGTGTGTGTGTGTGTGTGTGCGTGTGTGTGTGTGCGTGTGTGAATGTATGTATGTATGTATGTATACTTCATACATACATTTAAATATTTTTAAAAAGAGCGGTAAATAAATATAAAATTAAAATTATTTAAAGTCTGCGAACTTTGAAGTTCGGTAAACTTATATAGTCGAGTGCATTTGAATTAAAAGTTAGAATTGACACTCAGAACGTCAAATTCCATAACTGAAGTTGAAAATGCCATTATATATTACTAGAAGAATTTTTACATTTCGTCTGACAATCTTTTGATTCTGCCATGAGTTAATAATGTCATTTGACAAGGAATTATAAAATAAGCGCTTACCTCACACAAATTTGTCTATATTAATCTAACGTAAAATATTTTGCGAATTACGTTGGAACATTTCGATTAATAACACTTTTTATGGATAATACAAAACGAAGTGGTGTAATATAAGAGCGTGAAGTTTGTTTTGGCATCATTTCATTTTGAGAAATCTCTGCTTTTTTATCTGGGTTGTTTTAGTTATTACATTGAAATTTTTACTTTGAGACGAATCCATATAAAATTTTCTCGCAGACAATGTCTAATCGATTAATCAATTTAATTTCTCGCTGGTGGCTATTGGTGAATATTTCGTCTCATAGTGATATATATTAAACAAACACAGGCACAAACAAATGTACACATATGTGCATACACAGACACAAATACATATATACATACACACATATTTATATATATATGTATGTATTATGTATATAAGTATATATATATATATACATATATATATACGTCTATACACATATATATACACATATATATACATATATATATACGTATATATACATATATATAGTATACATATATGTGTGTATATATATACATATATATATACACACTTATGTATATATATATGTGTGTATATATATACATATATGTATGTATACATATATATATATGCATATATATATATATATATATATATATA
>NC_068981.1:93651128-93656128 GCF_001194135.2 Octopus bimaculoides
ATATATATATATATATATATATATATATATATATATATATATATATATATACCTGGTGGGCTTCTTTCAGTTTCTGTCTACTAAATCTATTCAGTAGGCTTCGGTCGACCCAAAACTATAGTGTCACGCAATGGGATTGAACCTGGTACCACGTGGTTGTGAAGCAAGCTTCTTGCCACACAGCCACACTTCTGCCTAGTGTTTTTCAAATTCCCGCACATAAAGCAAGCTGTTTCTAATAATTCATTATTTCTATATCCAAATTTGTCTTCGTTTTTCCCAGCGCCGCATTAAAACTTTGAGATATGAAAGTTTGAACAAATGATGGAAATCAGTGTTGGAAGCAAAATTTTAGAAGAGCAGAAGTTCACCACTCAATTAATGAGCACAAATGTCCGGGGAACTAATCACAATATTTAGTTTAGATTTTATGAGAAATTTCAAAATCTGAAACACACAGACGAGTATATGGAGTAGCTTCGAGAGAATCAAATACAAAGCCAGCCTAAAGTCTACTGAAAATTAGTTAATAAGTGGGGAATATTTAATAATTTTGCAATTAATTTTTATTGTTACTTTTGGAATTATGGTGTAGTGGTCTTGTTTCTCCACTATTATTAATCATTATTGACCAGGGACACGTCAGCATATATTATTCTACACGAATGAAAGCGAAATCAAAACAGAATGTCATCGCATGTCGATAGCCCATAGAAATCAGATTTGCCGATTGTCTATTGTCTTCAAAGCTAGCTTGGATGCCATTAATCAAAATAATGTGCGCCATTCCAGATATAATGCGATAATAACTCTATTATATTGTCCATTTTCGTTGAAACTATAGTTTAAGCTTCTGATCGAAAAAGAACTTATGTGTGAGTAGTTATGTCAATTTTATCATTTGATAAACTTTACGTAGAAAATGTAATTTTATGAAGTAAATTACATTAGTGCTATAGGTCTTCTCAACAGGATTATTATCAAAATATTAACACAGATTTCTTTGTGCTCTTTGCTTAACAAAGAATAGATTTCGGAACATGTATTGCAACAAATACGCTTCATTCAATGAATATTAGTTATTGTGAGAATATATAAACGTTAAATATTACATATGTTAAGAAGCAGCTGTTACAACTCATTATAGAATTCAAATTGCTACTATTTGTGTTTCTGAGATATTGATATATTTATGCTGTGTATCTATGTACTAGAAAGAGATTTTGCTTATGATAATGTTTGATGTCGACGATGTTCATTCAGTTGTTCGAGCTACTACTTGTACAATCAACGCATAAGCTGCTGAGTATTCCATGAAAACCTGTTGCTGTACTTGTCTGGCGGAATTAAGCTGAAAAGGTCGAGGCTAGAAATGAGGGTAAAAGAAAAAAGGAAGAAGAAACCACCCCACTAGTGAACTAGTAACTTTATTTATCCCTAGGGAAATGAAGGCTAGGTTTCACCTCGGCTAGTTTCTAACTAAGGGTGACTTTAGCTGGAACGAATAATGCAAAGCACTCTGTCTTAAATGTTCTGCAAATTTGCAACCTTGATCTTAGTCAAGTTGGAATGAGTGTTACATCTCTCATATAAATATATAAGCAAAAAGCAAAAACACAGCAAGCTGGTAAAATCGACGTTGCCTTCCATTTTTATGGGTTTGATAAGTACCAGTTGTTCAGTGGACTCGATGCAATCGACTAACCCCTTCCCCACTAAAATTGTTGACCTTGTGACAAAATTTGAAATCATATGTACCTAACCAAACACATTTATCTACGCATCATATCGGTTAAAATCAAAGGGCAGTAGGTTGGCAGAATAGTTAAAACATAGGGCAAAATGCCTTACACGGGTCTTAAGGTACTAATCACAAATCCCACAGTGGTCTACTTTACTTTTCAACTATTGAGTGTCGATAAACAAGTATTTGAGTCGATTTGATCTTGCAATCCTTCTTATCAAAACTATTGTCCTTGAATCTAAATTAGAAGCGATGTTTCGAACAAAGTACTTTAAAAATAGGTCGGTAGATTGGGAAATGGGTTCAACTACTAAATAAGCTATGTTGTAGTATGTATTCGGCTTGTTAGACTGGTCGTTTCCCCTGATAAAGTAAAGGGCTTGTCAACTATTCTTTTATAGTCGACAAATTTTAGGTCCTAACATTTCTGGCTTTGTGCTTACGTAAGAAATTTTTATTTCTGTAAAATCCTTAGCTTATGAGAACACAGGTTCCAGAAGTAGATTATTGTGGTCGAAAGATTCAGAAACATTTCAGTAAATGTTATATTCTATAGCATCTTTTACAAAATGTAAGCCAACATAAAACCGCTTAAACATAATAATGTCTAGAAAGTGATATTTTAAAAATACGATTTACAAGGTACATACACACCACAAAATCTTTCACTGTTTTCTGACAAAATACATTTTGTTATGAAATACACTAATAGGTAGGCATTAAAGTAGCTGGTGTCTTCTTGTATTAAGGCATACTATCGAAAATCAGAACACAGAATTTAACGCTTTGAATTTCTTGAATTTAATTACTTGCAGTTGTTGAACAAGATTAGCAGCAGAATGTCACTTGAATAATTTTTACAAGCTTATTCGGATTTACCAATATCATTTCAGGAATTATTTATGTAGTACTCCATTTTGTACATCAACAAAATCTTTTACTGTTTATTGTTGCCAGTGAGCGAAGATTATATCTTTTAACGTAGCTAATACATTATTGGTGAGAAGCTAGTTACAATTTGATTTTTTTCTTTTGATTTTGGTGGATGTGGGGAAAGTTTGTTGCACCAAACTTCCACTGCTTTTAGTGCGCAATGTGTATTTGGTAAATGCATTTTTCCACATCTATTGAAAGAATATTTGTGTGTATTTTTGGAGTAGAATAGCGTGAGAGAGTGAGAGAAAGACAAAGAGAAAATTGAATGGCGTGTTGAACAAATAATTTCAAAATCAGAACTTCTCAAATACATAACACCTTTTGCATTTACGGCACCACAGTTTTTTTGCTTTTAATATAAACTTGCTTCTATTTCTGGTCTTATTTTAACATACACACAACTACACACATATATAACATGTATATACGTATATGGTAACACTTATTAGTTAACATTATTGTTGTCGACATCTCACACACATGCGCGAGTGAGTCTCAACTGTAAGTGGAGGCTATCTTTGAAATATGTGATATCTTCAGAATGCAGATTGCTTTGTTATCGTGCATAACAAGACATAAGAACAATGTAAAATGCATAGCATACAGGGAAATCTTTTTCTATAAGAGTCTCACAACAACACTATGACAACAATCTGTGACATATTAGTGAATATAGCTAGTGTTTCAGAAATTTGCTTTGTACCTACGTAGTTTCGAGTTCGATACCACTGCGGTGCATAATGAACAAGATTTCGATGTTATTGATACTTGATCAAACCTTTGTTAGGAAAACTTAGAAGTTAGAAACTCCAGTAATCCTTATTTCCACGACAGATTTAATCGTCACCTGGTTTAATACCACTAATTGGTCCTTAATTGCTTTATAGGGTTCCTACGTGTTGAAATCATTCAATCCGAGCTTCCAGTCAAAGAAAAAGTTTATCCTTCTTCTCGCCAGCCTTGGAAACCATGCAAGTATATTTTGTGTTGTCTTTCCTTTTCCGAAGAAGCCATTAATAAATACTACCTTTAAATATGCAAATGGAATTATTCATATATTTTTGTTAAAACAAAAAAGACGAAAGGAAAAATACCTTGTAACAAGAATTTCATTAACAACAAATAATAGGAGGAAGAGGGAAGGATGGTTTAGGTAGTATGTGAATGGTAACCTTTGTATTAGTTTGTATGAAGGCTATAGAGATAATGAAAATGCGAATGGCCATTATTTGAGGGAAATTTGCTGACTGGTTCACTGGTTGAGGCAGATTAGTAAGGTATGTAGAAAGAGATGAGAGTAGATGGGGATAGAGTGGGGTGAGTAGGTGGTCAAAATAGTAGTTGTTAGTGGGACAAATGAATTGGGTTGATATTAGAAGGGGTGTTATTGTGTGGAAAGGTGTGTGGACTTGAATAGAGGGGTAGAGGTAGATTGGTTAGCTTTCAAGGGAGTGGAGTAGTGTTAAGTACTTTTTAAAAGTGGGGAGAGTATGGAGGCTAAGAGGGAAGTGGGAAGTAGTAGAATTGAAGACTTTGGAAGAAACTGGAAATGTGTGTATGAAAAAGAAGAGATGGGTAGTATCTTATAAGTAGTTGGTTGCTAGGCTTACTTTGTCTTAGTTTAAGGTTATTTGGAGTATGGATTCTTAAGTTATGGGATTACATAGAGTTAACAAAGTGCGGGAAAGATGATTAGTACCAGTGTTTGCAAGAATAAATAACACCAAAGAATCAATTAAGTAATGAGGAGTTATTAAGGCGAAGTATGGTTAATATCAAAATATTCCATATACCCTGTCCTTGTCCATAGGAAGCGAAGCTTCTCCATACAAAGTAAATATCGGCAAGTGTAAGTTACGTCTAAAAGAGTCATTAACCATTCTTCGCCTTCATAACTTCTCATTATTTAATAGATTCTCTGATATTTTTTGTATATCGACTTGCCTAACATGCTTATCCTTACATCTACTCCTCTGCCTGCTCAACATAACATTTCATCAAAAATTAATCGATAGAAAGAGTAGCCGACTTTTTAAAATAGGTACTCGATTCGATTTGTTCAACAAAGCTCTTCAAGGCGATGTCCAATTATGGCTGCAGTTCATGCTGCAAGATGTATTTGCGGGAGAAAATTATATTTCTTGTGTATTCTTCCAAACTATATGAATTGTTTTGCTAACATAACTGCCATCTTTATCTTTTACTTGTTTCAGTCAATAGACTATGGCCATACTGAAGCATCATCTTGAATATTTTTGGCAAATGATTTTACTCCAGGACTTACTTTTAAACCTGGTACTTATTCTATCGGTCTCTTTTG
>NC_068981.1:93658417-93661285 GCF_001194135.2 Octopus bimaculoides
ATATATATGCATACATACATGCATATATACATACATATATTTAAGTATTTTTAAAAGCACCGGTAAATAAATACAATATAATAAGAAAAAATTTTTACGTAAATTACGCAGATTTTATCACTAGAGCGCAAATAGTAGTTGTTTTTACAAAACTGCGAAAATGAGCATTTTAGCCTCCGGTTTTATCTAATTTTACTATTTTGGTGTTCCTATTTACAACTTTATCAGTACATATCAAAATACATAGTGCCTCCACGAAACATAGTTTGCGAACTCTTGAAAATCTATTATATGGGTATGCATTTTTTTATTACCGTCCATGCATTTTTCCTTCCTTGAGTTTCCAAACACGACCAGCGAGTGATGTGCAGTGATTCTTGTTAATCTTTTTAAACGCTGCAATGTTGTTCCGATATTTGTGTTGGAAGCAATCGCCGATTGCACTGATATATATAAATGCATCCCCTAGCGTTCTAACTCTACGTTTGTATAATGCACAATGTCTCACAAATGTACTACGAATCTAAAACTATGCCAAAACAATTGTAGTGATTTTAAACAATGAACGTTGTTTATTTCATTTTTTATCAGTTGTCTGTCAATCAGTATATATTATTATTATCATTATTATTATTATTATTATTATTATTATTATTATTATTATTATTATTATTATTATCATTATCAGACCTTGCGCTTTTGCTTTGGAAAATAACCATAGCGAGGGACATTCCACAGTTGAATTAGAACAGTCACAAACAGTGAAAGAAGACATGCACCCAACACCAGAGCTGAAGACACCTCCGAAAGGGGGTGGCCCCGCCACGTCAAAACGGTAGAGGTGTAGGGGCCGAAACCGGACGTGGTTCCTCCTGATGATGTCTTGAGCTAACTGGATCCTATAAAGGAGCTGTTTTGGTAGCAGACCACGAAACATGGTTGAAATTCCTTCCTTTGTACAAGTTGACTCCAACCTCAAGAGACAAGTTAGAAGTTCAAGTTGGTTTTATGACTAGGTTGCAATATTTTTGGTTTTGCAGATCATTACTCTAGAGAGAATGTCAGTCAAAGCATAAGAAAATTAGAAGTTTGTATTAAAAGTAATTTGATAATAAGATGATAGTGTGATCTTAAGATGACAGTAAAATGTGCCGAACGTACTTTTGAACGTACATAATTATGTGCATGTTTTTGGAATTATATAGACAATATTTTTCGGAGGATATGAGCAGTTTCCATGTGCACAATTTTTTGAACTATTATTATTATTCTTATTATAATCAACAATATACAAGTATGCACGATACATTACCAGCGAACTTTGGTCTCAGTTATCGTTCCTTCATATAGTTCCTATGTCCTACTGCGTTACACATTCGGCTCGAAGTCAACGTTTTATCCTCTCCTCAGATATGATGATAGATAGATAGATAGATAGATAGATAGATAGATAGATAGATAGATAGATAGATAGATAGATAGATAGATAGATAGATAGACAGCAATACACAAGTCAGAAATGAACATGAGCAAGTTGGACACAGCATGAGGCTAATTCGACCAAACCAGTCAATAAATTTCTACATAATTCATGATACATGTTTCAGTATGTAAAGTGTATGCCATAAAAGGGATACAAAATGAAACAAGAGAAAATCTACTTTCCCGTATAATAGTTTCTTTTAATTCGGGTTTATGCATGAGATCGCAGAGTGTACGTGAAAGCGGAGACAGGAACTATGTAATATATATAATACGTTTGCTGAAAGTTCTAGAATATCACCGGAAAAAGCTACACAATCCTTTTCCAAAAGTTTTCTTGCTAAATGATCCAAGAAATTAAATAAGTTGAATTCCTATAAAATTGTATGTGACTACACGTGTGAAATAAATATAAGTTTATGCGCACATAACAACTATTATGCAAATTCTTAGGCATTGTAATGTTTGCGGTTCATCGTGAATGATTGGTTGCAGACAAATTGCTTTTTAAATTTCTACCAACATTCGTGGGATTTAATTGAAAGTAAGCTACGAATATAGACTGTTATATATATTCACAGGGACACCTGTACACACAGATACACGCACACAGACACATACCTACCTACCTACCTACCTACCTACCTACATACATACATACATACATACATACATACATACATACATACTTACATACATACACGCAAACACACACACACACGCCTATGTATATATAAATATATGTATGTATGTATTATTTCAGTCATGTGACTGCAGCCAAGCTGGAGCACAACCTTCAAGGATTTAGTCGAACAAATCGACTCCGTACTTTAAAGATTGATACTTATTCTATGAGTCTCTTTGCCGAGGGGAGGTAATCAAACCAACATTGTTTATCAAGAAGGCTGGAGGACAAAGGCAAACACATAAATGTATATGCATATATTCAATAGGCTACTTTCAGTTTACATCTACCAAATCCACTCGATATTGGTCTGGTTGGCCTAGCAATAGAGTGAAAGAAACTTTTCCAAGAGGTCAAGCCGTGAAACTTAACCTTACACCTTGTTGTTTAGAAGCAAACTCCCTACACACGGACTGGCCTGGGCCTATACATAAATGTATGTATGTATAGACAGAGAGAGAGACAGGCAGACAGACAGACAGACAGATAGACAGACAGACAGACAGACAGACAGACAGACAGACAGACAGACAGACAGACAGATAGATAGATAGATAGATAGATAGATAGATAGATAGATAGATAGATAGATAAATTGAATATGGTACTATATATAATATGGTATTATTTTTCTCTGCCTGAAGAATTTCTTATAAGAAATTCCATAAATGTCTATCAGGTAAAATTTTTCAAGCTAAAAT
>NC_068981.1:93661775-93664847 GCF_001194135.2 Octopus bimaculoides
ATATATATATATATATATATATATATATATATATATATATATATATACACATGCATATATGAGAGCTACCATAAGTTTCATGTTCGGATTGTACCGCAATCGAGCGATCATTCATAGCGTGCTGTGTACTATCCTGCAATCCCTGACTGACTACACGACACGTCATACAAGATCGACCGATTAAGTACTATCCGAGCTCGAAGCTCACATTTAAATCTGTATTTATTAAATGGTGTCTACCTCTCGCTCTATGGAGTACTTTTGTTGTAAATCCCACTAATAATGGAACAGCACACTATATGTGTGTGCGATATGATATAATATGATTTATCCATAACAATTTTAATTTTCATGTACCTATGTAGTATTAATAACTAATAACTTATGTGTAAGTAGTGTGGTTATATTCAACTAGCATTGATGAAGATAATTGATTTGACTTCCTTTCGTATTTTGACTGCTAAAACTGTCATTACTTATTCGTTTCTACGCGTATATACAGAAGTATAATTACCTATATCATTCGGAGCCTACTTGCTCTGGACACACTCTAGGAAGAAGACATTAAAATTACACTCGAAATAAATTCCTGATTCAAAATGTAATTTTGTGTTCTTCACACACACACACACACACACACACACACACACACACACACACACACACACCATCGCACTCACACATACACACACGCTAATAAATATTGTTTTTTTTTTATTGCAGTTTTCTTACTTTCTAATCTCTGACAGTTTCTTGCTTCTATGGACACATGAGATAATTTATTACATGAAATATAAATACCAATAAAGTACTTATATTTCAAGTATATGTTTCAAGTATAAATATAGGCCTTGTGCCTATAGTATAAAGGATATTATTTTGTACGTCATATTCTACGGTGTGACTTCTCGTAACATAGAAAATCAATGTGCTCTTCATACACCACCTAATCTTTTCTTTATTTTAACCTAATACCGTAAGCTAACGAAACACATGTTAATTACACCGAGGCTGCTTCGTTCCGAGAATTTTTCTCTCTCTTTTTGCGATAGTAATTTTTTTACAGTTAAGAATCTGTGCCGTGCAGTTTTGTGTATCTAGGCTATAAAACAGACCAGTATCGTGGATAAGATAACGTTACTATGACTTCGCCAAGAACTAGAGTTGGTTGGGTGTTAGATGTAGTGTCAATTAACAGTTTATCTCCAGAGTCAAGTTCTGTGTTTTTCTTTTATTCTGATGTCAACTAATGATAAATATGTGTAGTTAATTAATGAAATGCTTTTCAGATAATGTCCACCTTCGAGATTATTGACCTCATCATTCAAGCATATTTGTTCTATTCTACGTTTCCATAAGTTCAAATTCTCCAATCTTCATTTGCTTTATCGCATAAATGTATTTCCAGAGTGGGATTAAAGTCAGTGCCTTGACTTGTAATGGCGGAATTTGACCGCAGAACTATGGAACGGAGTATTAAAGTGTTAATATTAAAGGAAATCTATGAGACGGAGAGCTTGTAGAATCGTTAGCACGCCGGGGAAAATGCTTGACGGCATTTTGGTCCGTCTTCACGTTCTGAATTCAAATTCCACCGAGGTTTCCAGTGTCTTTCATCCTTTCTGAGGTCAATAAAGTACCAGTTGAACACTGGGATTGATGTAATCGATTTATCCCCGCCTCCAAATTTTCTGGCCTTGTGCCAAAATTCGGAACAAGGCTAGAAACAATGGGGATTGGGTATAAAGACTATCAGACATTGTAGTAATAAAGGACAAAGTTAAATGAAAATAGAATCTGATATTCCGGACTTTGAAATTATTGATTATTGCAATAAAATAAAAGAAATTCCTTAGATATTTGAACTTCTACCTTCTAAAACATCAACATTATAATGCTTTCATAGGTTTTGAACGATTGTTGTTTACACCATTTTTAACGCACACATCCAACTGCATTTGTAATCATAATACAGGACATTTAATTTGAATTCTATCAGTCTTTGAATTTTTATGAATTATCCAAATGTCACCATCACGATTGATTCAAAGAAAACCAAATGAAAAACAAAAGCATTATTTCTAAATTCTAGACTGATTATGTAATTATATGTGCCCAGAAACACAATCATGGTCTTTTCGTTGTACCGACAATTCTTTGAAGAATGAAGGAAATTCGCATAAAATGAAGGAAAACAATAACACAGTTATCATAAATGTATCATTCAATATACGTCCTTTCGCTGGAAGCAGACAAGTGTATGGCATTCCTGTGTATCATTGAACAGAAGGAATATCCTCGTAAATGAAATATAATTTAATTGTTAGTTCGCTATTGTTGTTAGAAATCGTAGATGAGAGCAAGTTGAAAAGGCAGAAATGGACACATGAAAAATCAAAACATTTAGTTTCGTCTGTGTACTTGTTCCTATCTCATCAATGACAACTTTGCTTTCATAGCCTCTAATTTAGGAGAACAGAGACCCATCATGAACTGGGATCAAATCGAGCAATGGTGCCTATGTTCTACATATTTTTTAACATTATATTAATATAAAGTGTTATTAAGTTTGTTGTTAATTGGTGTTGGATGTACGTCATTGCAGTGACAGTAAAATCCTTGGAAAAGAAAAAGCGATGTGATATAAACTGAAGGGTGAAACCATTTTATTTTCATTTGTACCAAAAATACTCACTGAATAAATATGAACAACACAACTTCTACCTATTTCTACCTTCACTACAATTCAGGTAATGATTAATTTGCTATTGCTGCTCTTACGGTTGTTGTTATTGTTTACTTCAAGGCGATTCCTTCTTGAGCAGACTTATTATCAAAAGCGTTCCTGTCGCAACCATCCTCTTTTTTCTCATAATTTATTCAGGTGTAGATTATACTATACTTTTTTTTTTTACTTGTTTCAGTCATTTGACTGCAGCCATGCTGGAGCACCGCCTTTAGTCGAGCAAATTGACCCCGGGACTTATTCTTTGTAAGCCTAGTACTTATTCTATCGGTCTCTTTTGCCGAACTGCTAATGGACGGGAACATAAACACACCACCATCGGTTGT
>NC_068981.1:93664961-93674867 GCF_001194135.2 Octopus bimaculoides
ATATATATATATATATATATATACATATATACGACGGGCTTCTTTCGGTTTCCGTCTACCAAATCCACTCACAAGGCTTTGGTCAGCCCGAGGCTATAGTAGAAGACACTTGCCCAAGATGCCACGCAGTGGGACTGAACTCGGAGCCATGTGGTTGGTAAGCAAGCTACTTACCATACAGCAACTCCTGCAACTATATACAACCACTCCTGCGCCTATAAATCTATGTTTATGATTTGATGGAAACTTGGTTGTTATTTCCTAGACGTTGACTAACCACGTAAGAGTATTCACCTTAGCTCGTTATTATTCACTTGACATGGTGCCAGACAACTTGTTTTATTATATGTAGTTTCGCTGATTCTGGAACCTCAGGGAGAAATTCTGACAGCCAACATACAATCAGAGTTGATGCGAAAAGTAAAAGTAATACAAAATTAATATGTCCCTTCTTTAAATATAATGAGTAGATATTATTAAGTAGACCTAATTTGCTTTATGCCAAATTACAAATTTGGCTTTGATTTGTGATCGTTGCATCACTGACAGCCTGAAGAAGGCTATAATTAAAATATTTTACTTTTCAGACTCCCTAAAATGCTTATGGGAAAAATACCAATAATTATTCTAGTTGCAGCTTTTATTGATGGTGTTGTTCTTCATAGAAATGTTACCGTGTCTTTTTTAATGATGAGATAAATGTCCTGATTGATAGTGTTCTTACTATTGTTGCAAAGAAGTTTGTTGACTACAAATATATTTCACGAGATGCATATTTTAAATAATTTCATAATTGCGGTATTGCAAAGAAGATCTATTGCACGGCACTGGATATTTTAGTTCGTATTCCCCCAATATGTTTAGAATTCATGTGGATATCAATGTTATCTACAGAGTTGTAATGTTTTCTACTATAAATCTCATTAAACCGACAATGGAATATTACACCCACATTTGGAGCGATGTTGATGCTAAAAACAGAGACATCCAAAAATAGATAGATAGCTCGACTAATTAGCATGAAGTTGATTTCCGATACACTCCTGCCTCTGGCCACAGACATGCTGTCTCTCACTCGCAACTACAGTGTCCTCTGTTTCTCAGCGTTAGTCGGTCTTATGCCATTTTTCTCCTGATTTCTTTGCCAGTAATCGTTGCACAGACATCTATATCCTGTTCTTCTCCGCCATAACTTCTTTCCTCTGCAATTTCTTTCCTGTCTGTTTTTTACCATCAGCAAGTAACATGCAGCTATTCAAGTCGAACACAAGAATAGGATCAGCAAATTATCAGATCTGAAATATCAAACCCTAGAGAAAACAAAATCTTTAGGCTGCAGTTTCGTTAGTGATATATGAGGTGTTATCAGAAATTTCCAAACTCTACATGCAATGACATTCCTGTTCAACAAAAACGCGTGCACAGCTGATGATTGATAGCCAGACTACAAATAGGCTTCATACTATTTTCTCGTGTTCAATTATTATCTGATGGTCTGTTACGTTGTGCTAGAAATGTTCTTGGATTTTGATTATGGACAAATTTCATCAATATGCCCGCATCAAATTTTATATGCATCTCAGTAAGTCTACCAAAAAGGCCCTTGAAATTCTTCGCCAAGTTTTCTTGGACATAGTTTTGGTCAAACACAAGCTTTTGAGAGTAGCACGCACGTTTGAAAGCCGTCGGTTCTAAATGATAAGTGTTCATGCTAGTCAACCATTAGTAAAATACTAGAAAATGTAAAATTAAAAAAAAACAACCGTCAACCCATACATGAGAACAGTTGCAAAACAATCCACCAGCACTCTTACCTGATTGGCATATGGCGTAGTGGTTAAGAGCGCGGGCTACTAACTCCAAGATTCCGAGTTCGATTCCAGGCAGTGACCTGAATAATAATAATAATAATAATAACATCGAAAAATACCGTAGGAATGAGAACCCAGGTTCGAAATTTCCCCAAGACACTTGATGAAGTTCTGGAGGGTATATCAGCCGAAACGTTGTGTTAACAACAAACAAGATGAGGACAAATATCCGTCAAATGTAAATAATGTACATAATTCCTCATCTCTTAAATATAGAACTGTATCAGTTATAGTGTCTGCTACATTATATCAATATATGTGTGTGCAAATATATACGTTCATACGTGTGTGTGTGTGTGTGTGTGTGTGTGTGTGTGTGTGTGTGTGTGTGTGTGTGTGTGTGTGTGTGTGTGTGTGTGTGTGTGTGTGTGTGTGTGTGTGTGTGTGTCTCTGTGTGTGTCTCTGTGTGTCTCTCTGTGTGTGTCTCTGTGTGTGTCTGTGTGTGTGTGTGCCATATAATGATGTGAGCTAGTGCAGTTACGCTATAGATGACGACATTTCCCGGAGTGATGTGAGGTATTATCTTCTCAAAACTAAATCTGTTTAAAAGTTAAATGCTATTAATTTACAGAAGGAAGGAACTTTGATTAGAGAAGAGTTGACTGAGTGAGGTTTGCGAATAAAGTCTGCCGTAGATGTAAGACAATTGCTGTTAGTTATTCTTTTATTAACTTATTATTTTACCTGTTTCAGTCATGGCCATGCCGGAGCACCGCCTTTGGGAGTTTTTTAGTCGAACAATCGACCCACACTAGGACTTATTTTTTAAGCCTAGTAGTTATACTATTGGGTCTCTTTTACCGAACTGCTAGGCTACGGGGACGTAAACACACCAACACCGGTTGTCAAGCAGCGATGGGAGGACAAACACAGGCACAGACGCATACACGCGCGCACACACACACACACACACACACACACACACACACACACATATATATATATATATATATATATATATATATATATATATATATATACGACGGGCTTCTTTCATTTTCCGTCTACAAAATCTATTCACAAGGCGTTGGTTGGCTGAGCTATAGTAGAAGACATTTTCCCAAGATTCCACGCAGTGGGACTGAACCTAGAACCATGTGGTTGGGAAGCAAGCTTCTTACCACACAGCCACCACAGCACCTATGGACAGTTTAGAGATTTGCAGATGACAAGAGAAACATAATCTCCTCGTTCTCGTTGAAGTTCCTTACAATGGAATAGACATATTCAGAGAGAGGCGGCATGTCAAAGAATTTGGCACATACAAAAGCTAACTCTGAAATGCAATCATTTAAGGATAATTTGGCATCGTTGAGAATAATAATATTGTTGAGCTGAAGTCATAATAATTTTTAAAAATTCACACTTGACAACCGCTGTTGCATTGTCAGACAGATGGAACTACAACAACAAAATTTGGAGGACGCTCTGCTGTGCCTTTGCGTAATGTGGTGTTGCATGTAAATCGAACAGAAAAATAACTTTATGTTATGTTGTTGTTGTCACTGTTGTGGGGTTTTAACTTCTGTTAAGCTCTGATAAGATAGGCTTGAGTTTAGATACATTCCGAATGTGACCACCCTTTGTTATCTTAAAATGAAATATTTAATCTTTACTTTATTATGTTTTAGACGATAGGATGTGTTTCAAGGAAAATTGATTGCCAATTCTAGCAGGTTGAGCAACTGCATCGAAATTCCCACCTTAGCCCATCTAAATGAGCAGTATTTAGATTGTATGTCGTGAAGTGGCGAAAAATGGTAAAACTTTGCAGAGTTAGCTGAAATACTTTAGAGCAAGAAACTGAGATGGTGAGAGAACACAACATGCACCCTGTATGATAAGCGAACGCATCTTTTAATTTTTCGATTATTAAATTTGAAAATTTCGTTCTAATGGATAAATGTATCTCAGGAGGCGATAACGTGTGACTAGGTGTATTCGGCTCACGGTGGTAAGAGCATGAGTTCAAGTCCTGACGGCGCATCGTGTCCTTGAGCAAGATACCTTATTTCCCGTTCCACTCAGCTGACAAAAATGCGTTGTACATGCAATTCAAAGGACCAGCCTTGCCATATTCTGTGTCGCGATGAATTTCTGAGATCTACGTTAATGTTATGCATGTTAGTGGAGCGCTCAGCCACTTGCACCTTAATTTCACGAGCAGCCTCTTCTGCTAATCAGATCAACTGGAACACTCTTCGTCGTAATCGACGGAGTGCCAAATGTGTGACTGTTTATTTCAAGACAGTGTACATCTGTACTGCTTCAGGATTAGTTTGTGTGGTCTGTGTGGTTTGTGATTGTGACCTTCGATTGTGAGAGGACTGTGGATGAATATATCTAAGACATTCCAATATCTAAAAGAGAACCAACATTTCTTAAGATGGAGTCGTGATATAACTAACGCTGCTCCAATCAATTGAGTTGAATATCAAGATACTTCGGGATAAGTGGATATTTTGTGAGAGGAGAATATAGATTATATTATTTTGATAAGGAAGCAATCAGATGAACTAATAAGGGGGATAAAACTGGCTTTGAAAGTGAGTTAAAACCAAGAGGTAGAATTTTAAAACCGTAGACTGAGTAGGCATAAAATACAAAGGTAAAGAAAAGGCAAGGAAAGTATGTTCCAATATAATATCAGTATCAAAGAGTTAGCCATCTTGTCTCTTTAGTAAATAGGCTGACTTTGCTGCGTTAAATGAAATCGCACTTCTTTTGAGGAAGGTACCCAATTGGGAGATTGCAACTGTGTAATGATGCCAGCAGAATAATTAATGCGAGAATAAGAGAGGAGGCGGAAAGGAAGGAAGGAGAGGAAGTGTAGGAGGAAATGAGAGATGAATTAACAAAAACAATATCAAGGCGGAGGAAAAGAGAAATGTTCTAATTATTTTTACTTTTATATTTAATCACTGTCGAGTAGTAGAATAGGTAGATTAATTCAATGGCTATGTCAGTTAATTCCTCAGCTTTTCTGCTCGTTTCTGCACATTATAATCATTTGGGATTTCTATGTTAGTAATTAGTGCACCATTTTCATTGTTCTTCTGGAAGATGACGTCATGGGCTCGTTATCGCATGTTCTGTCAACGCACTAAAGTTTCATAGAGTTTTTTCATTGTTATTTTCCAAGGCAGGTGAAGATTCAAGCATATAAAAAAGAGATATTTCCTATAATGATCTTAATTTGGTTGGACTAGCGTATGTTGCCTAGCTATGCTACATTATTTTGTATCTTAATAAGTATCTAGCAGAGGACATCTGCATAACATTTTAAAAAGAAAATGTAAGATACTAGTAATATTTGTTATCTATATTGTAACAAATGAAGATCACCACCATCTACATACGTGGGTGAGCTGAAAACTTTAGGTTGACTATGAAGGAGTGATGCTAGAGCTGTAAAATCTTGCATGCATTAATTTCAACCCTTCTTATAACTGCATGGTTTCTTTCCAGGTAAACTGACATCTCAGTGTTCATAGAAAACTTCAAAAGTAACTAGTAGTTATTTAATCATGAAAATAGGAGAAAATTTGGTATCGCGGTAATACCAAATACCTGCAGAAAAATAGTTTAATCCCCAAAGACATTCATGCTGACATCGCTGCTACATTAGGGGATAACACTTCAGCTTTATCAAAAGTGCAAAAGTGTGAAGCTGAATTTAGGAAGAGAACAGAGTTTTGAAGATGACTCAAAAGTCTGGACGTCCTGCAACTGCCACCACTGAGGAACACACTGATCGTGTTCACCACATGGTGATGGATGACAGGCGACTGAAATCAAATAGCCAATGATATTAGCACATCTCGTTAGAGAGTTGAGAATATTCTGAACAATGAACTTGGCATGACGAACGTTTAAGCTCGATGGGTGCCATGTCTTCTGACATCTGATCAAAAGCGCTCATCATATCACTAGAAAATCTGACATTGTTTGAAGCAGATTCAGTTGGTTTCTTTGAATGTTTGCAAAGCTAGAATGGGTATTGGGGGGGGTCTTCATTTTGAGTCAGAGACAAAGAGACAATCCATGCATTGGAATTATCTCTTCTCATCTACTCCAAGGAAAATAAAATTCAAATATGTTCATTATATATCTCATCGATGTTTTCAGTATTGCTGCTGCCTTGGGTTTATATCTTAGTTATTTGAAATCTGATTCAGTTCCTTGGAAAATGATACTACTTTGCTGAAATCTGCCATTTTCAAATGGGCCAATACATCTAACTATAAATAAGTGCATGCGTACATTGATAGAGAGGAAAGCACATGCGTGTAGCTTGAAGCGAGTAGAATAAGTACTGCTTAAGTAACACATATACTTTACTCTATCGAGTGTTTATGAAGGGATTCTTTAACATGTTCACAGTAAACCGATGAATAATAAATCATCACTTGGACAGGATACTGGTATTTATAATACAAGAATATGATGAAAGTGATTCTCAAATGACCAAAATATCAGAATGCCGAAAGCTTGAAAACCAAAACTCAGAATCGTGAATGCCAGAATGTCGAAAGAGCAAGAAGTCAGAATTTAAAATATTTGGGGAATAATATAAAAACTGTCTTAATAGCATACAATATCAGAGACATAAATGGAAATTAAATGGAAATTTAGAAATCTATTTATCAAATATTTCAGTTCTATAAATTCTCGCGATGAATAATTCGCTTTTTTCTTTTCTTTTTTTTTTTTTTCGTCTTTCAATACAGACATAAACATACCAAATGATCGAAAATCCTACTCTCGATATATTTGGCTTCTGGATCATTCGGTGTGTTTATATATGTATTGAAAGAAAAAGGAGAAAAATGTTCAATAATGAGAGAATCTTAAAAATGAAAATATTTGGTAAGTAAACAGTTCAATCTTTTGCTTATATCTTCGATATTGTATCACTGAAATGCACTTTTATATTTTATAGGTAAACATGCTCAGCGTACTTCGCTTGTCTTTGCTATTTTGGTATAGCATAAATTATGAGTTTAAACGTTAGGTTTCTCAAATATTTTAAAGATAGCCTTTGTTATTTATTTTTCTTTTCGAAGTTTTGATCTTCCATGATTATAGCATTTCAGTCTTCCAAGTTTTCGTCATTCTAATTTTCGGTCTTTAAACCAAAACTCTTTGCATTTGTGTCTGCTGGGTGAATTAAGATGTGCAAGGTTTTGTGTACGGTCAAACATTCTAACCAGAATACTTGCCGTAAATATAAACTCATAATCACTGAGGCAAATGGCTCGACAAATCACCAAGTATATTTCACCTTTTAAGTAAAGCTAAGACAGATGGTATCTGTCATCCAGGACTAATTCGAGTGAAATTTATTTCAAAGTTTACATTTTTAAATAATGTGCTTCAAACCGAAGAAGCTGTATTTGTTTTCTATTTTGTGGTTCTTGCTAAGATGAAGGAAATTTTGCCGTATTTTGAAGAGATACTTACTTCCTCCATCTACTTTCTCGCTCGTAATTGTTTACGTACATATAGAATAACAAATAGCGGTAATTAAGTATCTAAATTGCTCAGATTTTAATCAGCTGTTTAATTTTACAAGTGTAGTGTTGAAGTAAAAATTAATTACCGTCAGTGAGTCGCCAGTATCATTAGAATAATATGATAAGACTAGATTTTTCAGAATACCTTCTACAACCACATACACGTATATTATCTCATAGAAACATACGTGTAATGTGAGAGAATATTACATGCACACATATGCATACACGTGCACACACACACACATACACACATGCACACACACACGCACATGCACACATACACATGCACACACGCAAGTGCACGTATATATCAAAGAATGTGCATGTATGTACAAGCGTATATGTTTACATGTGCGTACACGTGGGCGTGTGCATATGCGTGCGTGCGTGCGTGCGTGCGTGCGTGCGTGCGTTTGCGTGTGTGTAAACTATAGACTATAGTAGAGCGACACGGCGTTGTCCAGATGCCGAATAAGTGAGTGTACATTAAGTTTCTAGACAGTTCTTGTATTATCGACTGAATATATTTTTTTTTTTTTTTTTGCTATTCAGATACGTGTCTAACGCTAACTTTTGCTAGTTTTCTTCGATATGGAAAACTTTTGAGACTGTTTATTAATTATTTTAATTTATGACATAAAAAATTTATGTTTAATTTTATATAACATATAAAACAGAAGCCAGAGTGATAGAAATGTGTTTTGTTCAGCAAAAGCTCTTGGAAATATAACATTGATCGTCCAGCAGTTTGGTGGTCTGATGAAATATGTCTAGTTGCCACTACACATGTATGCTACAACGAACTAATCATGAAACAACATGGACTAATTGGTTCAGCTCCTGCATCACCGATGCACCCTTTCAGAGATGTGTTGATGATCATAGAAAAAAAATTTAAATAAACCATGTCACTGGAAACTAAAGGCGCTTGAACGAAAATAGTATATGTGACGGAAAGGGAGAAATGCGTGAAATGGAAATGTCATTTTTTTTTTTTTTATACAACCAGTTATAATGGTGACTTCGATCACATGAGGTAAAAGAGTTTAGACAGTGTATCTTCATTACTGATTTTGGTGCATGTGAATTTCATAACAATATATTAGATCAGTGGTGCCCAACCTAGGGCCTGTAAAGGTAATACTGGGGGCCCGTGAACTAAGTACAAAATTTCATATATATATACGAAAGGATATAAGGACAAACATTAAAAAGGGTCCGTGGGAAAACTCATTTAAATAAAAAGATCGGGACCCACTGTTGGGAACCACTGTGAAAAGATTGGGAACCACTGTATTAGATGTTCCAAATTTTAGGATTTTCGAGGAAAGACTAGCACTCTTTAAAGGCACACCTGGCATTATAAAACACGTTAGAGAATATCAATGATGTGCTACACATATCCCTAACTTCATTTTTCATAACTAACGAAAGACTAAGCAAATTTAAACAACATATCAATATATATTCTTTAGTTCAGTCTGTCAGTCAATATAACATTACATTTATTCATACACACAAACTTACGCTCGTATATATATTCTCCTTTTATTTTTTTCATTCTCTCTCCACTTTTTTTCTTCTTATTCCTTTCTGTCGAAGAGCGCAGGCTCGAAACGTAAAAGATTTTTCCATTTTTCCCGAGTGTTAAACTAATACACCTGCTTCTTGTTCCTATACCTATCTTCGTCTTTTGTTTTTCAACAAATTTGAACTATATACATTTATATATTTATATGTGTGTGTGTATTATTTGTATTTGTATGTACTTTCCAGTTCAAAAATGGAAGGATAATATACTCAAAATATTGAGTAGACATTTTTGTGCGCATGAATGCGTGTTTGTGTGTTTAGCTGTTTGTGTTTATGTGTATAAAGATGTTCTCATTGCGCTTTAAGATACATTTAAAATTACATTTCCAAGTATAGATTGAATCCAGACTTGTTGCACTTAACTGTAAATAAATAACGCACAGTTAAGATACGAATTCAAGACCATTCCATCTTAATAACAACGCCTCTTGTTTAACGCAATCCGACTCAATCCAGATATATTTCATTTGTTTTTTTCCGATTCCAGACGGTTTTGATTGTTTCATGTACCTCCAGTTATCAAAAATAAAATTGTGTCTTGGTATACAATACGTCATATTTTAATATATTTCTCTTGCGCTACTTCTAGTTTAGCTAGTTTACATAGCATTCTTTTATTTATACCACACACACACACACACACACACATGCATATATACACCCTCATATAGACGGACAGACAGATACATACATACATACATACATACATACGCATGTATACGTGCCTACGGGAGTAGGTGAGCAGCTACACTTTGTTTTCTATCTGTTACATTGTGTTTTCGACATATCTGTCACCGTATAAAATTCATGTCTGCTTATAAAATTTAATAGAAAGATAAAGATAGTAAACTAAAGAACTAGAAAAAAAAACAGGGAAAGGAAATTGCAATTACAATAAGTAAATAAATAAAGTTTATATATAT
>NC_068981.1:93675007-93676474 GCF_001194135.2 Octopus bimaculoides
ATATATATGCATGTATGTATGCATATATGAGATTGTCGGAGAGAATATACAGTGGAAGAAAAATAGAGAAAGAATGATATGACAATGCATCAGAATTTCAGTCTTCTAGCATTTTGAAGATTTTTTTTATATAAAAAATGGTCGCTGCTATTTTTAGTTACCTGACTGAGAAAGAAAATATATTACAAGATATTAGTTTTTTATTTTCATTTTTTTCTTTCATTTTCTATTACCTATTACTGCATAGTATTTTGTATGCTATAAGTTTTCCATCTTTAAAAGCGCATTCTATATTTATAAAAAAAAAATAAAAGTTTGTCTGTTCTTGACTTTGCTGTTTGAAGTTTTATATCAGAAATATGCTCAAACTAAAATATCTTGTTTTCAATGCAACGATTTATGCTGAAAGGAAGGCAAAAAAACGAATATAATTTTGTATTTAATCGCCATAGGTGTAGAGAAATATATTTGTTCTGGCTTTTTTTTTTTTCGCCGTGTACCAAGCTAGAAATCGAAATGTCTATAGACGGTATTTCACTACTCGGCTTATATTTTGTAACATATTTAACTAAACCTTGTCTAATACTATTTGGTGGCGATATACTTTATACAGTGGAACGCCATCAAATAAAATTACGATTCCGTTTTGTAGGTAGCGGTGAAGATATTGACTAATGTTTCATTAGAATTCAATATTTTGTACACTCTTCAATCACGAGTGTATCATTCAATTTTTCCTCCTTTTTTCCTTTCCCTGAAGTAAATTCGACTAGTCATCATTTGATGGATGTCTTCTGATCTATTGAATTCGTCCAGGGTAAACATTGTCCTATAGCCTACTATTGTGTGAATTTCAGTTATAGAATAAAGCTTAAAAAATATACACCAATTGAAAGAATCGACTACACTTTCATAAACGAGAAAACAATGTAAACGATAGCCTAATTGAATAACATCGAGCATCATGTATAACATGTGTGTGTATATGTATGTATGTATGTATGTATATACAATTTTTTTTCTTCTTCTTTGGACTTTTCCCTTTCTCCTTTCCGACGAAGAGCTATACTCGAAACGTTAAAAATACTCTTTTAACCGAGCGTCAAACTAATATAGTTCTTGTACACGTCCAAAATTTCATCCCAGGATTATTGTTATTATTACTATATTTATCCTACGTTATATCTGTATGGCTCGATGCAACCCCATAAAACTAGTTCAGCAGTCAGCATCATTAGATTGTGGCTGGCATAATGGAATAGGTGCTTTATTTGTATACTGAAAATGCTTTCTGTAAACAAATTTAAAAGAATTGCAGCGTGGAAGGTGTTTATAAGCCATTTAAAATAACACACAAAAATGGCTTATAAACACCTTCCACGCTGCAATTGTTTTCGTTTCAGCACACGATCTCAGATCAGGTCACTTGTTATGCAAGTACATCTCCGCAAATTTAAAAGAATTGCA
>NC_068981.1:93677117-93679839 GCF_001194135.2 Octopus bimaculoides
ATATATATCATATCATATCATATATCATATATTTTCAAGTGTATAAACAACTAAATCGCAATCATTCACATAAAATAGGTCACGAATAACGAGACGCTAGTTGAAGAGACAACCAGAATTTCGGTAGCTCATATATATCCCAGACGAGCAATGCACTGCGAAAGTATGAGTGAAAGTAGTAGCAAAGTACAAGGAAAAGAGAGTTGGAGCGAGGATGTCAAGTTCTTAGGAATCATATTTCTGCATCTTGTAAGATAGTTGTAATGTTCCAGCTTGCACCAGGAAACCCATATGTGAAACCACCTATCTTCGTCGATAGGACAGTACTGAAAGTGCTCGACAAATTTGTCTACCTGAGCAATATATATTCAATCGTTCGTGCTCTTTGGATGATGAAATATCTTTCAGGCTTCCAAAGGCAACGGATTCTTTCAGAGCTCTTGAGTCGCATGTCTGGTACCCATATGGCATCACAAGACGAACAGAAGTTACTGTGCACCGCACGTGTGTGCTGACGTCACTCCTTTACTCAAGTGACATGTGATACATGAACCCTTTACAGGAATCATGTAAGTTCCTTTGAATGCATCCATCAGAGATGTTTGATGCACATTCTGAACGTTCGCTCTGTCCTTGCGGACCCTGGACGTGTCTTGAGGGGAACCAATAGCTTGAGCATTGAGGCGATTATGCACAAGCATCGATTAAGCTGAAATAGACACCTTGTTCGAATGAATGAATGGAGAATCCCCAAAAAGATGCAATATGATGAACTTGTTTGTGGAAAGTGCCACCAATGGAGGAAACAAGTGAAGGAAGAAGTAGGTATTTTTTACGAAACACACATTTTGCATGCTGAGCTTAAACAAACAGCACAAAAACGCACCGCCAGTGTTGTAAATACTGGGAGTTTGATTTGTGTACGTGTATGTTTATCAAGACCTGGGATCATTATTCACCATCAGAGCCGCAAGAGTAAAATATAATTATGTCTGAGTGCACAGTCTTCTTGATGGTAAGTAATAGTCTTGCTCGGTATAGACATGTGTGTATGTGTGTATGTGTGTTTGTGTGTGTGTCTGTATGTATACGTATATATATATATATATATATATATAATAGTCTTGTCGATATAGACATATGTGTATGTGTGTTTGTGTGTGTGTCTGTATGTATATATATATACATGTGTATATATATGCATACATATATATACATACATGCATATATGCATACACACACACACACACACACATATATGTGTATCCAAGGATCGAATCTTCCACGTGTTAACTTGTACCTCCTTACAACAATGTAAACTTCATTTAATCAAGATACCTTTGGCCAGAAGAGTAGCCTGCGGTATACACCTCGCTTGGACATTTGCCATTTCCGAGGGGTATCGCTCGCTATGAAGCATATGTAGCCCGACTCTTACCTGCTCCATTTCTTAACTCTTATATATATGTGGGGGGGGGGGTTGCATTTATATGCGTGTATGTATGTGGTGTATGCGTATGTGTTTGTACGTGTATGTATGGACTTGTTTTAAAATACTTTATTTTAAAAAACACGCTTTTTTTTCAAATATGTGTTCAAAAAGTCAAAACACACACAATTTTAAATGAAGAAACGTATACCACTAAAGCTACAAAAAGTAAATTCACAGATTTTAGTTATGTTATATCTCTTACTACTCGCGTTTTAATATGTAGAAGCGTAATCTGAAGTATCGAAAGTATGTTAATGAGTGCGTGTTTTGATACGTTAATTAGGATGGCAGATGATTAGCATTTTCCAGATTGCAATGTCTCATCTGTACAAAAACAAACATAAAACATAGGTTAGTTATAGAATTACTTTTCAAGCGATAAGAAATAAATTGTCTTCGGACTTCTCTAATACTGATAGCAGTATTTTTCGACTCAAATATATGGTAAATAACACAACTGTAAGCAGCCTGTTTAATTCCCAAATTAAATATGCTTTAGCAATAATTAAAGACTTTGCAGAATCTTAAAACATGAAACTAAAAATAGTGGGCGTTGAGTTGGATTCAGTAACCATACTATGATTGAAGTTCTTGCTTTCATATTTGAAACTTAATTATCTGCACAATTGATATGGAAATTTAACCTTTAACGTCACAGCTTCACTAATGAGTTTTCGAAACAAAAAAAATAACGGATAAAACTAAAGCTATGTATATTTTTTTATGTACTGTATTGTAAAACTTATCAACTGACGAGCAAATTTAGTTTCACTATTGAAGTAAAAATGTTTATATCATAGTTCCATCACGCAATGAGGTGAGGAAATGTCTGAAATTATCGAAAGTACTTTCTACCGGCAGGCAATATGCTTCTTGAATTATTATGAGCGTAGAAAAGATACTTTAAAAAAATCTTTTGCTAACAGTTTGAAGATTTGCTATGATAGTTTGCATATTTTCCGTTTTATCACAGTTGCCACACTGTCACTTGGTGATAATTCCAAACTCAATTGCATTGATAAATAGGAACACACAAATTTGTATTCTTATCACATGAGAATATCTTACAATAAAGCTTAAAGAAGTTACTGCAATAGAAACCGTTTTTTCACTGTATAGCAATGAAAGAATCTTACCCAAAGCTATTAAACTGGTTAAATTGTTTGAAGCAAGAAATATATCGTAACCATGGTTATAATATTTATTTTCCCATATATATATATATATATA
>NC_068981.1:93679935-93687221 GCF_001194135.2 Octopus bimaculoides
TTCACAGGTAGATAGATTCATGGCGTAATAAAACTGTAATACTAACTCAGAGATTAATGCACAGTTTAATAACTAACTCAGACGTGGCGGTGCCCGGTATTTTTTCTTAGAATCTCATAAACTTCAGAATAAGGAGAGCTCGGTTAAGTTACTACATATAATGTTCTCTTATTTCTTGAGAATCCGCTGTCGAGGAAAAATGTAAATGTATTTCTACAGTGTAAAAAGAATGTGAATAACTAGAGCGTTTAAAGTGTGAAATACGACGTTGAGAAACAAAAAAAGATTGAGTTCAGATGATTGTTGTATAAAGTCAGGATCTTCAGATGAATAAAGACCATTAAATGTTGCTTATGTTTATAAAATTGCCAAAAGTAGAATGTTTCAAAAAATACCGTTTCCAATTTAAAATGTAACCATGTTCGTTTTTTTTCTTTTAAATTTCCGTTTCTTCTGCTTAATCTGCTATATTGTTTGCAACGCAAGTTGAAATGTATTTCTATGGACAAATGTGTGTGGTGGAGAGAGAGAGGGAGAGAGAGAGAGAGAGAGAGAGAGAGAGAGAGACAGACAGACAGACAGACAGACAGACAGACAGACAGACAGACAGAGAGACAGAGAGAGAGAGACAGACAGACAGACAGACAGACAGACAGACAAACAGATAGATAAATAGATAGATAGATAGATAGATAGATAGATAGATAGATAGATAGATAGATAGCAAGACAGACAGACAGACAGACAGACAGACAGACAGACAGACAGACAGAAAGAAAGAAAGGCAGACACACAGACAGACAGACACACAGACAGGCAGACAGACAGACAGACAGACAGACAGACATAGACAGACAGATAGATAGATAGATAGATAGATAGATAGATAGATAGATAGATAGATAGATAGATAGACAGACAGACAGACAGACAGACAGATAGATAGATAGATAGATAGATAGATAGATAGATAGATAGATAGATAGATAGATGGATAGATTGATCTGTCGGTTTATACAGTTCTAAGTCTGTCATGTTAATAAATTCGAATATTTCAGAAACACGCATGTAACTACGTATGGTACGCTTGATGAAAGGCTAAAAGCTGAATATAGTTTTGATATCTCAGCAAGTTACAGAAGCATTGACAAATAAATGTTATAACGGCAACGAAAGTAAGTCAAAAGCCAGCTTGAACAACCTTCAAATAATCTCTAAAAAAAAATTGCGACCGAATGTCGTTTCATTTTACTTTGTTTTGTCTATTGTTAACTTTCTATGAGCTTCATTCGGATGCATGACACAACTTCAGTTCCGTGCATTCATAATGATTATAGAAAATTGAATAGGAGGAGATGAGAGAAGCAACATGGTGCATTTCAGTAAAATCAAGCAATCAAACATTATTTCAGCATTCTGTGTGTGTGCCGTATGTCTGAGTTGTGTGTGCATGGTATGCGCATGCACAGGAGCATTTGTATATATGTATGTAATTCATATGTATTTTATACAGTATAGATATGCATATATATTTACATATTCCGTATATGTCTATAATTTATATACATACATATATCTATACTTAAGTAGATAGATAGATAGATAGATAGATAGATAGATAGATAGATAGATGTGTGTGTGTGTATACATATATATGTTTATATAGGCATGTATATATACATATGAATTATAAGAGAAAAGAAATACGTATACATATATTTATTTACACATATAGACACACGCTCGAACACACATACACATATAAGTATATATATATATATATATATATATATATATATATATACATATATATATATATACATACATACATACATACATACATACATACATACATACATACTGAGTATCACAAAAATGTATAGGCACTTTAAAAGCTGATAAATTCATTTGATTTTCATTTCTATTTTGATTTCACCCATTGGGTAATAGAAGAAACCAGAATGGAGTTAGAACAGAGGAAATTAAACCTAAAGGGCTATTGGAACATTGGGAACGCAATCGATGTGTAAGCACATTTGTAGGGATGGGAGGAGTTTCCAATAGATCTACCGACGCTGCATACTGTCACGCGAATTAGAGATAAGTTTGAAGTAGATCTCCATTAGAAACTTTCTGGAAGACAATGAACATCGAGGAGCCTCACGAAGCAAGCAAGAAAGCATACTGGGAAAGTATTGTCAGAGTTCAAGAAAATATCTGCAACAAGCGAGTCGTGCGCTAGGAATTTCGAAATTAAGTGTCCATCACATTTTGAAGAAATTCATTGGAAACATTACACTCATAGATTAGTCTATGATCTCAAGGAAGATGATCCGAGCTGGAGAATGGATTTTGCATGTTTGAAGTGACGAGCTATATTTAATCTAAGTATTTCCATTACAATTGCACCATCTAGGATCTGAGAATTTGCATATTATGGAGGAACATTATGTTAATTCATCAAGTGTTACAGTATGGTGCAGCTTATCATCGAATGGATTAATTTAACCATTCTATTTCGATGATACTGGGACTGATCCCAATTACATGAACTTATGGCAAACAATCCGTTATGCTAAACATTTAAGACGAGACTGAGGGTTCGGAATTTTATTTCAGCAAGATGGAGCACCTCCTACCCTCATAAAAATGTATCGGCCTATCTTGATGACATTTTACTAAACAGGTAGATAGAACAAAGTGGTTCAATGTATATATGTGAGCGGCTGTAGGTGTGTATGAATGTATATATGTATCTGCATAAGCAAGTACGTAAAGTTGTGTCCTTCACCATCCTCCTTGCATCGAACTTTCTATCTTGTGTTTTCTCTGCCCTATTACAACTGTCATCCATTGTTGTTCTAGGTAATTGTATAACTATATATGCTGTGATTTTTTGCCAGAATGACTGATGACATAAATCGATAAGATTATGGAATTTCTCCAAATGTTTGTGCAAAATTGCAATTTTGTCAGTGAATTTACCGAATCACGTGTAATAATTTATAGACATTGAAATACGAAATGTCTTCTATATTTTGATTAGTACTATATATATATATATATATATATATGTAGGTATGTATGTATTTATATATCCCGTTTCACGTTGTTCCAGCTATGTGTGTATATGTACACACACATATATGTGTATATATATTGTTACGAGTGCGTTCTCCTTGAGAAGAAAGATAAAATAGTGGATTTCATTTGGGCATATAGATTCGAACCTGAATCTATAGAATTCCTCTTAGGGTTACAGAAGAAGGAATTCCAACCACGTTTCGTGATTTGCTACCTCAACAGCCCCTTAATAGGATCCAGTGGCTAAAGACATCATCAGGAGGAACCTTGTCGACTGCCCCCAGTATCCTCTTTATTAATTTTCTCAGCTCTGAGCACGAAAATGCAAATTTTCTTTTGAATAGCGTTGTCATTTTCCTTTCAATGAAGCACCTAGCCCCATTACCAGGTGGTAATACTCGACAGTTCATCTCTGTTCTCTGCACTCTTTGATTAATTTTTCGTACCTCTTCTCCTTCCTTTGCCCTGCATTAGCGATATTCTCTTCCTATGTTACTGTCAGCAATAGCAAAATTCCAGTTCTCCGTTCTGTGTTCCGTAGGATTAAGTCCGGTCTTTTGTTGTTTTTATGAGTGGAAATATTAATAGTCTTTCCAAATCTGCTGCCAGCTCCCAGTATCACTTCCATCTTTCGTCTGTCTCATATATTTTATTTGAAGGCCTGGTCTTATGTCCTTTTCCCTCCTTCTGGAAGTATATTTTTCCACGCTTTTCCACTTTTGGGTACTCTCCCCTATTATATCCCTCGATCTTCCCCTTGAGTGCTGTGCTTATGATGCCGAGGACTTGATTGTGACACCATGTATATCTGTCTAGTGCTAGCCTGCAGTTTGACAGAATATGGCTCACCGTCGCTTTCTTTCCACATCTACATTCATCAGTTGTTTGTATGTTCCACCGGACTAAATTCGCCGGTGAGGGTAAAACGTCGAAGGTAGACTTGATCAGAAAGGTTGTCCTTGCTTGTTCCCAAGCACAAAGTTCCTTCCATGAGATTCCGTGACAGACTACATATTCCTCCCATCTCAGGTACTGTCCCTGTTGACTACATTGCACTAAAAGTACATTTCGCCTTTCTTCTTCCTCCTTTCTCACTTTCATCTCTTTTACACTGTTCTTGCAAAATGGCCTGAAATTGTGCAACCCTAGACCGGCTCTTGCTTCTTGCGTCGCTCCGACTGTACCGACGTGCCTTAGATTTCCGATCGCCCTGTTTACTGCCTCTTCCGCATTCCATTTCCTCCCTGTTCGTACCTTTGGAGGGTTTTCTCGGATGCTCTGATCTTTCGAATACTTTACCATCATTAGTGTCCTTGCCTTTCCTGCCTTATATTCTTCAGCAATTAATGTTATCGGTAGTTGCAGCAGGGGTTTTTCATATAGTGCAATTGTATTCAGTGGTTTTGGAAGACCAAGCTATTTTCTGATAAACATACTGCATCTTTGTTTCATCCTTTCTACTCTACTCGAGGCTATTT
Source organism: Octopus bimaculoides (assembly GCF_001194135.2). Classification (NCBI taxonomy): domain Eukaryota; kingdom Metazoa; phylum Mollusca; class Cephalopoda; order Octopoda; family Octopodidae; genus Octopus; species Octopus bimaculoides. Next base: position 93,684,498 of record NC_068981.1, read on the forward strand.
CGTACATTTGCAATGGCCACATTATCCTTGGATACAGTCCAAATTGCAGTATCAAACATTTGAATCTTCCCGGTAATGTTGTTCTGTCAATTGCCTTTACTCCTTGTCCCACTAAATTGTTTCTTTGCTTTGCTTCTTATCATTTAGTAAATTTTGTACCATATGCCGAGACGCATTACTGCTTGTTCTTTCAACGTTGGCATGTCTTCACCTCCTATCCTGAATTTCGCTTCCTTTTGGACTCCTTTCACGAAAGCCACGCTTCGAGATTTTTTGGCTTTGAATTTCATTCTCGCTCATCCTGTTCGTCAAACGGCTCTAACTTTCCATCTGTTGCTTCTCTACATTCTGATAATACAGTAACGTCGTCCATAAAAGCCCTTGATGGTGTTTTTGTAACGGATTTCTCACAGTTTGTTGATCTTAATAACATCTCCATGACTAGCACAAATAAGATGACTGATATCATGCATCCAGCTGCAATACCTACTTCAAGTCGTTGCCACTCTGTTGTGAACTTTCTTGCTGTAAATCTAATCCTCAAGTTGTCGTAGTAACACATGAGCATTTATTGAGCATCTTCTGGAATCCAAAAGAAGTCCATAACTGCTTGAATTAGTGTGTGTGGAACAGATCCATATGCATTGGCAAGATCTAGCAATACAATGTAAAGGTTTTTCTTCAGTTGTTTTGCACAGGTTATAGCTTCCCAGATGGTCAATGCATGTTCTATGCACCCAGGAATTCCAGGGATCACTGCTTTTTGGATTGCTTCTTTAACATATCCGTTATGCAGTACGAATTTTATGATTCGTCTAGCAATAATTCCAAACATAATTTTTTCCATCAGTATTTGATAATGAAATATGTCTGAATTGCCCTAGTGTTTTTTCATCTTTCTCTTTAGGGTTACAAGGGCATTTTCTCACGGAAAATACAATGGTTGACAGCAGTGGCGCTCAACACATGGCCTGCAAGTCGATTTATGTCTTTTCCACTTGACCCATTTCACCTCGTCAATGCAACCATAAGCTGAAAATGGATAAGAATCACCTTCAGCAGTTTTTTTCCATTGTCCTCTTTTTCTTGCTATTCTACGATAATTATGAATACTAAAATCCAGCAAGCCCAAATTAGTCACTGAAAGGAGTGGCGAAAGAGACGACCACAAAGTAGTCTGTGAACGAAGTTGGCGAAAGGAGACGACTACAACCAGAGACGACTATGATGATTACAACTTTCACTAGCTCACATTTCAATTGCAAATGTAATTTTATCTTTCTCCGCTGCTGCCTAAGTGACAGGCATCGCGAAAGTATCATTCTGTCTTCCTCCTTCCTCTCTGTCACTCTATCACCCTGGATATATATATATATATATATAAGCGTCCCGTAATACAATCCGTATCACGTCCTCACGTTGTTGTTCTTTGTTGTTGTTTTTTTGTCTTTTTCTTTTTTTGAACCTATATATATATATATATTTCTTTATTGCCCGCAGGGGGCTAAACCCAGAGGGGACAAACAAAGGGATTAAGTCGATTACATCGACCCCAGTGCGTAACTGGTGCTTATATAATCGACCCCGAAAGGATGAAAGGCAAAGTCGACCTCGGCGGAATTTGAACTCAGAACGTAACGGTAGACGAAATACCGCTGAGCATTTCGGCCGACGTGCTAGCGATTTTGCCAGCTCGCCGCCTTTAGGTGTATATATATAGGCTACATTCATGCAATCCAAGAGATCCCTGTCAAGTACCTACAGCAAATGTAGGCTGTACAAGATCAAGACTGAAGCCATCAACCACATTATTACCAACTGTGAGAGAATTTCTTCCAGATATTGTCTTCCCGGGAAGTATGATACAATGACCAGAACTTTCTGGGACATAATAACAAGAAAGAAACTACCTACAGATGAAATCGTCTATATTGAGACCGAATGGGTCTAAAGAATATTCGGGGAACTTAAAAATTAAAACAGCCATCAACTTAAAACACAACCATCCGGATACTGTTGTCTGGGAACACAAGGAAAAGATAAGTTTTGTTGTGGAAATCAACTGCTCTCTGGACACCATTGTGGTTAAAAAATACAAAAGAAAGAGGACCTTAATGGATCACTGATAAGGAGTTTGCAAATCCAGTATCCAAGATGCACTTTCGGCTTCATACCTAATTATTATTGGAGCAACAGATACATACCACCCCGGCTGAAAGCAAAGTATGGCTGGACTTGGGATATTGGGGAGAGAATGAAATTTCTTAATTCATATGCTATAAATTATTACGATATCTGGGACTATAAAATCTGCAAGACATTCTTAAGGTTTAAAGTATGATGAACAAAACAAGACGCATTCCTTCACAAATTTTCTCTTAAAATTTATTCTCAGTTAAAAAGGGAAAGAGAACATTCATACGTACGTACATATATCGGAGAGGAACGTAGTTGTTTGGTTGAGAGATTGTGATGTAAGAAAACTAATGAAGAAATAATGCAGGAATCTTCGTGTGCGAAGACTGAAATAGTTTATAAATTCCTTATTCTCTTGTGACTCATCTATTTATCGGGGTGAACAGAGAATTATCGGAGATCAATGAACAACCATGAGCAATCCAAGGCGGAAGTTCGCACACGGCCTATATTTTTTTTTGTGCACGTGCTTGTGTGCGTATGTATGTGTATGTGTTTGTGTGTGTGTGTGTGTGTGTGTGTGTGTGT
>NC_068981.1:93687327-93691663 GCF_001194135.2 Octopus bimaculoides
ATATATATATATATATATATATATATATATATATACATGTACATTAAATACATGGAAAATTATGCACTTTTATAATTCAGCGTTGTTTTGTCAATTAACTAAGTAGTTGATTAATTAATAGATTAATTTAATTAATTAATTCAATGTCAAAGCCCTCCCTTGCCCTACTGCAATGTTACCAGTAACGTCACATTTTCATTTGCACTCGGTTTCTTAAAATTATTTTAAAATTTATGTGAAGTGTGTGTGTAGATGTGTGCAATTTTGTGCGCGCGTGAATGTTTGTGTGTTTATAGGGGAAAATACAACACTTAGAGAGCAGAAGTGGAGCTGTTATCTACAGAGACTTACCTACCCACAGGCATATAAACACGTACACGCACACATTCATACATATACATACATAAAATAGTATATCATGAGATACATAGATAGGTTAATCTTGAGTGGACAAAATCAGAAATTAGTGATATGGAGGGTGGGGGGTATAAGTGCCCCTAATATGAAATAATCTTTTCTACTCTAGGCACCAGGCCCGAAATTTTGGAGGAGACACCGAAAGGATTAGAGGCAAAGTTGACCTCAGCGGAATTTGAATTTAGGACGTAGCGGTAGACGAAATACCGCTAAGCATTTCGCCCGGCGTGCTAATGTTTCTGCCAGCTTACCGTCTTACCTAATATGAAATAATACAGACGGAATGTCCCTATGAAGTCTTCAAAATAAACAGTAAGTAGAACTAAGCAGACATAACTACCCGAACCGAGAAAAGACATTATGCACAGTAGTTGGAATCAGTACCAATTTTGAGAACCTGGTTTTCACCAAACCAGAAAGAACAGGCCTAACCAGAAGATTAAAGCTACAAGTTAACAAAAGAACTGTTAAAATATGTAAATAGGCAATACATTTGGAATGTAATAAGATTCATATATACAATTATTTCCAGGTGTGCACCCATGTCCGTATGCACAAATGTGCATAAGCATAGAGGTATGCATGTACACTTGTACGTATATATGTATACATAAATATGAATACATGAAACATATGCACAAGTATACGTACAAGACCATTCTATTGATATTGTCTCGTTTCTGTGGTGGCGAGAAATTTGGAAAATAAAACGAGGAAAAGATGCACACAAACGTACGAACACACATACATACATCCATCCATACATACATACATGCATGTATGTATATATGTATATATACGTACATACATACACATATACATACACACATACACATTCATAGACACACACACACATACATACATGCATAAATGCAGACATACATACACACATACATACATACATACATACATAAATTCATACATGCATGCATATATACATGCATGCATGCATAGGTACATACATACACACGCGCACACATACATACATACATACATACATACATACAAACATACATACATACATACATACATACATACGGACATAAGTACGTCAGTACATACGTTCACACATGCATCTCATACATCCATATAACATATATACAAATAAACATGAATGAAGCATCAGTAATAACAGGAAACAATGAAAATATCATCAAAGTCACAAGATTTTGAATTATGACAAAATATTTCAAGCATCTCGCGGGAGCTGTCTGCTAGAATGTAGTTTAAATTGTAAACAGCCTCTACAATGAATTATACTACAACGAATATTGTAGTATTAATCATGATTGCTTCTGGTGGTTCAAAATTTAATGAGGTTTTTCATTTAAATCGGTCAAGGACAAATATTCTATTAAACGTATGGAATGCTACAGACATGCTAATATTTTCTTTGAATTCCGAATAAAGCAGAAAGTAATATGCAAAATATGAATGGAGACATTTGTAGAAGAAATGCTACATTTCTGGTGTATGAATTCAATGGAGCTAGTTGTGTACCTATTACAAGTAATTTTACTTCATTCTACAGTAATACACTTGGGAAACGCAAGAATATTACACAATTTCCTTTGAAAACCCACGCAAAAAAAAAATTGCTGTAAACCCAACACATTCTGCATAAATAACATTATTTTTCACACCTGAGATAGTAATAATTATACATATAATTTTGCTTGATCAGTTCTGACCTTGCGCGAAACAGCATCATACAATACTAAAACAAAATATGTTTGTCATCAGTCGCAACATATATTACTATAATAAATGTAATATAAAGCTAAAACGCAAAACAAAAACATTTCTATCGATGTTTAACATTTGCAACGTAAACAAACTTCAATGATTGGTTATTTTAGAGATAAAATATAAAATAAAACTCAGATATGTGTATTTATACACATGTATATTGGATGAGTATGTGTATATATATGTGTGTGTGCAAGTTTGTGTACGCATGCGTCATTGCGTATGTAAATGAGCTTGTGAAATCTGTATGCGCATGTGTGCTTGTCTGTACATGTTTGAGTTTCTCAGTATCTATGTTTTTGTGGATGTATGTGTGTTTATAGAAACAAGCTGAGAGTAAGAATGTGAAAATAGTGGAAAATTAGAGAAAGCGACAGAAAAATAAAAAGGAGGAGTTTATTAAAGGGACAAGTACGATAATGTAAAAAGAATGTGAGAAAAGAAGAGTTGAGTTGATAGAAAAGAAAAAGGAAATGGCGGTTTATGTATTGTGTAAAAGTATCGATACTACAGGCAACGAAATAGTATATAAGGAAAACGAAGAATGCAGGAGAGCTACTAGATGGGAGATAAGTGAAGGAGATATAGACTAACAAAAGATGGCGCGTAAGGGATCAAGAGAAAGTAAATAAGACTGGTGACAAGGGAGTAGAGAATGAAAGAAACAGAAAGAAAGAAAGAAAGAAAGAAAGAAAGAAAGAAAGAAAGAAAGAAAGAAAGAAAGAAAGAAAGAAAGAAAGAAAGAGCATAGATAGATAGATAGATAGATAGATAGATAGATAGATAGATAGATAGATAGATAGGAAATAAGAGAATGAGAGGAAGTGTGACGTCTGCATTGTATTCAAGTATTGATAATATTACTATTTTGTTTGCTGAAAATCGAAATTTTTATAATGGAATTAAGTTACACAAAAACCGGCTGCTATTTTCTGCAATGTTATTCTTGCGTCTTTAAGATAGGGTATTTGTTTATATAGTTGGAGACATTCGAACAATACATCTGATTACTGAGAATTCTGATTCTGTTAACTTAGTAGTTTAGGCGTTCATTCTTTACTGTGGTTGACATGGCCGAATTGACAAGATATCAAATTACCAGATTGTGAGTTGTGTGGCTGACGATATATTGAGCAGCTCTTTCTATTTCTGGTAATGAAAAAGAAAACCTATAACCCATTTATGATTTTATCATCGATCACGATTGAAGATAACGGCCGAAAGGAAAATCCATTTGACTGATGGATAAAAAAAACATATCACTCGCCATACACACACAGCATGGAAGCTTCAAAGTGGTTGCTAAAAATAGTAACCAGATCCTTTCAAATCACATCCTGCTTCCTGAAAAGATAGTTTGTGTTGGATCACGTAACCCTTGATGTACTGTACCTGGACAAAAACGAAGAAAGGATGGTCAAGATTGAGACCCCCTTTTATCATAGGTTTACTCAATTAGGGGCTGATCTGGGAGTTAAAAACATCAATTACATCGATACCCCTTCTTCATTAAATCTGCCCCATCAGTATCTCTATCTCTCACTTTCTACCCAGGTTTTACCTTCTGTTGTTGCTGCTGCTGCTACTACTACTACTATTACTACTGCTGACAACACCACCACCACCACCACTACTGCTGTTGCTGCTGTTGCTGCTGTTGCTACTGTTGTACTAGTACTAGTAATACAGTTCTATATTTAAGAGATGAGGAATTTTGTGTATTATTTACATTATTTACATTATTTACATTCAACGGATATTTGTCCTCATCTTGTTTGTATGCTAACACAACGTTTCAGCTGATATACCCTCCAGCCTTCTTCAGGTGTCTTGGGGGAAATTTCGAACCTGGGTTCTCATTCCTAAGGTATTTTTCGATGTTATTATTATTATCATTAAGAGCGCGTCTGCTAATCCCAAGATTCCGAGTTCGATTCCAAGTAGTGACATGAACAATAATAATAATAATAATAATAATAATAATAATAATAATAATAATAATAATAATAATAATAATAATAATAATAATGATGATGATGATGATGATGATGATGATGATAATAATAATAATAATAATAATAATAATAATAATAATAATACACAGATCTTAGAATGGACCACAGACTATATCTCCCAAAAATCAAAATAGACAATAAAACAACATCAATAA
>NC_068981.1:93696349-93702166 GCF_001194135.2 Octopus bimaculoides
CGTGATATGAGTTCACCATGTCGCGCACATATGGTTGTGATGCATGTGCCTGGTGTACCCTTATCAGACGGGTAGTCATGATGGGCATAATGGGCTTCGTATATTTTACCCCAGTGTCACTTTGATGCCGTGCACTGCTCTCTCACTCGATAATGATAATAATAATAATAATAATAATAATAATAATAATAATAATAATAATAATAACAACAACATCGAAAAATACCTTAGGAATGAGAACCCAGGTTCGAGATTTCCCCAAGACATCTCAAGAAGGCTGTAGGGTATATCAGCCGTAACGTTGTGTTAACAACAAACATGAGGACAAATATCTTTTGAATGTAAATAATGTAAATAATGTAGTACTAGTAAGTCTACCTACCACTTTCTATTCGCGTATCACTTCTGTGGTATATGTATAGCCACACACCATTTTAAGCACATTATTCGAGCCTTCCTTCCCCAAATTATAGTTAAGCTCATTCTCTGTTTATAAAACCATGCAAATATCAATACACAGAAGTTCAATCTGAGATTCAATTATATTGACCTTACCACTTTGAAACGACCTATCTCTTCTTTCTCTTCCTCTTCTTTTTCTTTCTCTTCTTCTTTCTCTTTTTTCTTCCTTTTCTTCCACTTCTTTCTCTTCTACTTCTTTCTCTTCTTTCTCTCCCTCTTCTTCCCTTCTTCCGCTTCTTTCTCTTCCTTTTATTCCGCTTCTTTCTCTTCCTTTTCTTCCGCTTCTTTCTCTTCCTTTTCTTCCGCTTCTTTCTCTTCTTCTTTCTCTTCTTTTTCTCTTCTTTCTCTTCTTCTCTTCCTCTTCTTTCTCTTCTTCTTTCTCTTCTTTTTCCTCTTCTTTCTCTTCATCTTCCCCCTCTCTTCCTCTTCTTTCTCTTCTTTTTTCTCTTCTTTCTCTTATTTTCCTCTTTTTTCTCTTCTTCTTTTTCTCTTCTTTCTCTTCTTTTTTCTCTTCTTTCTCTTCTTTTTCTCTTCTTTCTCTTCTTTTTTCTCTTCTTTTTCTTCTTTCTCTTCTTCCTCTTCTTTTCTCTTCTTCCTCTTCTTTCTCTTCTTCATCTTCCTCTTCTTTTTCTCTTCTTTCTCTTATTTTCCTCTTCCTTCTCTTCTTTTTCTCTTCTTTTCTCTTCTTTCTCTTCTTTTCTCTTCTTTCTCTTCTTTTTTCTTCTTTTTTCTCTTCTTTTTCTTCTTCATTTTTTTCCTCTTTTCCTCTTCTTTCTCTTCTTCTCTTCCTCTTCTTTCTCTTCTTCTTTCTCTTCTTCTTTCTCCTCTTCCTCTTCTTTCTCTTCTTCATCTTCCCCCTCTCTTCCTCTACTTCCTCTTCTTTCTCTTCTTCTCTTCCTCTTCTTTCTCTTCTTCTTTCTCCTCTTCCTCTTCTTTCTCTTCTTCATCTTCCCCCTCTCTTCCTCTACTTCCTCTTCTTTCTCTTCTTCGTCTTCCTCTTCTTCTTTTTTCTTTCTCTCTCTTCTACTTTCTCTCTCTTCTACTTTCTCTTCTCCATCTTCTTCTGACGATGACGACGACGACGGCGACTTAGGTCGTGTACAGTGACAGGCTTCCGCCATATCCTGTTAATTATAAATGATTCTGGCATTGTTCCATCACTATGACTTTCAAATTTAACATTACATGTGGTCGCTGCAATTCTTCAAATAATTTTATGACTATTGGAACTTCAGACCATCATCCGCTTTTAAAATAAAACATCACATAGAAAATTTAGTCTCATTATTTGACTCACTCGGTTACATCAACCTTAATACTTGACTAACCAGATCGTAAAGAGTCAGAATGAAATATTAATTTCAAATTTTGGCACAAGGCTAGCTATTTCAGGGGTGGAGGTGAGACGATTACATCGACCCACAGTACTCAACTGGTACTTATTTTATCGTCCCCGAAATGATGAAAGACAAAGTTGACCTCTAAGGAATATGAACTCAGAACGTAAGGATAGACGAAATGCCGCTATGCATTTAGCCCGGCGTGTATAACGATTCTGCCGGCTCATCGTCTTGTGCTAGGTATGTTGACCAATGCTCGAACAATTCTGCTAATGCAGGGATTTCTCCTAACTAATCAATTCGGAAAAAAAAATAAACAACTACAAAGTAAAAATTTGGAGGGGAGGATTAATCGATTAAACTAACTCCACTACATGACTGGTATTTATTTAATCGCTCGAAGGATTCTGTCAATCTACCATCTTTAACGAAAAATCGTTTGAAGGACCTCTTCACTCTACATCGTTGGCACTCCGTCGGTTACGACGACGAGGGTTCCAGCTGATCCGATCAACGGAACAGCCTGCTAGTGAAATTAACGTGCAAGTGGCTGAGCACTCCACAGACACGTGTACCCATAACGTAGTTCTCGGGGAAGATTCAGCGTGACACAGGGTGTGACAAGGCTAGCCCTTTGAAATACAGGTACAACAGAAACAGGAAGAAAGAGTGAGAGAAAGTTATAGTGAAAGAGTACAGCAGGGTTTGCCACCATCCCCTGCCAGAGCCTCAGGTGTTTTCGTTCAATAAACACTCACAACGCCCGGTCTTGGAATCGAAACCGCGATCCTACGACCGCGAATACGCTGCCCTAACCACTGGGCCATTGCGCCTCCACTCACTCTACATTATATATTATGAAAAGACAATTTGCGATGATCCATTTCTCGACCAAGATTACTACTACTACTACTACTACTACTACTACTACTACTACTACTACTGCTGCTGCTGCTGCTGTTGCTGCTGCTGCTGCTATATATGTTCAAATTTCTTTTCCCACGGATCCCAGCTTTTTGAAAGCTCCGCCTACACAAGAATTTTTTATCCCAGATCACAGACCGACTCATATTTAATACCGCTACCTTTACTAATCTCAGATTATAAGCCGAGGATTTAACAGCATAATTGAATTGAACGTTGCAAACTGAATTAAATATCAAAAGGAAGAAAGGTTTACTTTCATTTTTTATGTATTACTTCCAACTAGAGAACCACATACCAACTTTCCTGCTTAATTGTTTATCAATATCTCACACTTCATTTACATATAGAACTCAGACCTAGATAATTTATGCTGCTTTTTTTTTTTTTTTTTTTTTTTTTTTTTTTTTTTAGTGAAGGCGCATGACTCAGTGGCTAGAGCGTCGGACTCACAATCATGAGGTAATGAGTTCGATTCCCCGACCGGTCTGAGTTCTTGAACAAGACACTTTATTTCATGTAGCTCCAATTCACTCAGCTGTAATAATGAGTTGCGGCGTCACTGGTGCCAAGCTGTTTCTGCCTTGGATAACATTGGTGGCACGGAGAGGGGAAGCTGGTATGCTTGGACTTGTGCCTCGTAGAGTAACTTTCTAGGTGCAATCCCATGGTCATGCATGACCAAAGGGGATCTTTATCATTTTACCTTTATTGAAAACAAATGCAAACATTTTTTTTTTAATTGTAACAAGGCCACTTCTGTAACCGGAAATAGACCCTTTCCATATTACTGGTACATATATTTCTTTTTATTGTAGGTGCAGATGTGGCTGTGAGGTACGAAGTTTCTCACCGACCATATGATTCCGGACTCAGTTCTATTGCGTGGCATCTTGGGCAAGTGTCTTCTACTATAACCCCGAGCTGACCATATGCTACACGGAGACTGAAAGAAGCCCGTCGTATATATATATATATATATACATGCATACGTATATACATACTTATGTGTGTGTGTGTGTGTGTGTGTGTGTGTTCCCACTGCTTGACAACCGGTACTGGTTGTATCTTAGCAGTTCGGCCAAAAGACGGATAAAAAAAGTACCGGGCTTTAAAAAGACGTACTCGGTTAAATTCTTTCGAATAAGCCACTTCAAGACGGTGTTGCAGCATAGCCTCAGTCCAATGACTGAAACAGAAGTGAGATTTGTGGTAAGGTGGCTAGTCAGTTACATAAACCCTGGTACTGAACTTGTACTTATTTTATCGACTCTGTAAAAATAAAAGGAAAAGTCAAGCCCAATGCAGTTTACACTCAGAACGTAAAAAGCCAGAAGAAATACCACTAGGCATTTTGTCCTATGTGCTAACGATTCTGCCAGGTCGCCTTGCATTAAAACTTAGATAAAACTTAGATATGTTTCGACCAAAGATTGGTCCAGGCCATGTCTAACTTAATAGCACCACCTGATGCCATTGACCAGAAAGTATAAGAAACACAAAACCAGTGGAATTTGAACACACAAGAAATTAAACAGATATACAAATTCGACAACCCATGTAAAAAAAGAAAAAAGCTTTAAACTTACTATAAAGGTGATACTTTCAAACTACAACTAATCTTCTTTCTATTCTCCGGTTTTCGTTTTCTTCATTTTGCAATTTTCTCTCAAACATTTGATCATTCTTTTCTTGGAGTTTCTATTGCCAATAAATGTTGAGAATCAGCATTGAAATTAAGCATGTGATACTTTCACTTAGGCACACAACATATTCATACATTTCATAGAATATTATTTTAACATACACTGGGTAAAGCAAAACCTGGAGGTTATTAATCTATTTCAAACGAATCCATTCACTTGATTGGTGAGCCTATTTACAAGCACGGAAATTATTTTATGAAATCTCCTACAATAAATTTCTTCTCTTTCTCTTCCTTCTTCTTCTTCTTCTTCTTCTTCTTCTTCTTCTTCTTCTTCTTCTTCTTCTACTACTACTACTACTATTTTCTACTCTTCATCTACACTTCTGTTTTTCTTTACTCTCGATCAAATATTACTTCATATTGTCCGCCTTCTTTCTACTTTTAACTCCTTTTTTTTTTCGTTTCTGTTCTGCATTTCCTTTCTCCTCGTATTGTTGTTCTCCTTCTTCATCACTGCTTTCTTCTTTTTATCCTTCTCCTCCTTCTTCGTCTTTTTATTTCCATTCTTTCAATAATATTATCTTTATTACCAACTCCTGTGGAATTTCCATGTTTTTACAAATATTCTCATTTCTATTTTTAATCATTTATAGATCTCCATAGCATTGTTTCATCATAAATGATATCGATTATGCGGTCAAGTTTGTCCCATACTTAAAGTTACAACATTCAAACTTGTTTCATTACATTAAAAAGTGTGTTTGAGGCAGCGAGCTGGTACAATCGTAAGAAGGCCGTGCAAAATGCTTCGCAGCATTCCGTCCGTCCTTAGGGTCCGAGTTCAAATTTGGCCGAGGTCGAGTTTCGGGATCCATAAAATAAGTACCAATTAAGTACTTATTTTAGGGGTTGATGAAATTGACTTACCCCCTCCACGAAATTGCTGGCTTTGTGCCAAAATTTGTAACCGTTATGTTAAAACTGTCTTATTTCTACCATTTCGTTCCATAATTGTTAAAGCATAATACTCAAGCATAACATAACATTAAGTTCGTTCAGTCTTGCCTCTCTTAGGTACATCTCATTGACAAGAGTCAAAATACTCGAAACATCGATGTCTGTGATTCCTAACAGATGGTGACACTAAACGAACTAGGTGTTTTCACACCATTTTACCATAAGAGAGAATGTTTTCTCCACGGCAACTGCAGTGTATTTGCCTTTTAGCAGTTGAAATATGTGACAAAGATATTTCCACTAACATAGATTTTGCTCATACCTAAACACTGCTTTGCGCCATTGATTCGTTGTTTGCCTTGATCGGGCGATCTACGAGCGGTAAGTTACAGGGATGTAAACACACCAGCAACAGTTGTCAAGCGATGTTGGGCGGACAAACACAGACACACAAACATATACACACACACATAAATATATATATAT
>NC_068981.1:93702543-93707225 GCF_001194135.2 Octopus bimaculoides
TGTGTGTGTGTGTGTGTGTGTATATGTATGTATGTATCCATTTACTGAAATGCACAATATTGGGGAGAAAAACCTTGTTTTAAAGAGATACTGGCAATTTTCAATTGGTCTAAGCAAGTTGATTAACTCAGAATTATTCCATCAAAGTCATCCGGATAAAAGTTCAAGTGGAACTTGTTTAAAAACGGGCAAGAATACAAATAATTGTAATATAATTTTACTCAAGCATGTTTTCCCCTTTTTTACTAAGAAAAGTGTGTTTTCAAAATACGATGCTAATTTATAAAATTAATCTAAATAAATTATTTTTCTAATCAGTAATTTTTTTTTAATAACTGCACTGCTTGGGTCTAAAGAATACTGTTAGTTTTTCTAAGAATCTTAAAATATTAGAAAGAATAACATAGTTTCTGACTTTCCACATGAAGACTATAAAGACTATAAAGAACGATCCAACAGTTGAGTGGCCTAGATTGTGGAATATATAGCTTCACCTGTATATCATAAGCTATGTGTGTTTGTGTGTGTATGAGGGTCTCAGTTTGAGTATGTGTGTGTGTGTGAACATGTATTTTATTTATGTATATGTATTTACAGGGCAACGCGCAGGTAGGATTGTCTGTGCATCGAAAAAATGCTCAACAGCATTTCTTCCGATTTTACGTTTTGTGTTCAAATTGCTCCGAAGTCGACTTTGTACTTCGTCCTTCGAAGTCGATAAAATAAGTACCAGTGAAACACTTATGTCGCGTAATCGACTAACCCTCCCCCCAAATTTTAGGTCCTGTGCTTATAGTAGAAAGTAATATATATGTATTTATCGGGCGACGAGCTGTCAGAATCATTACGGCACCAGACAAAATGCTTGGCGGCACTTCGTCTGGCTCTTTACGTTTTGAATTCAAATTCTCTAGAAATTGACTTTGCCTTTTATTCCTTTATTTCAGCATTGGGGTCGATGTAATCGCATAGAAACTTTCAGGCCTTGTGCCTATAGTAGAGCGAATTGCATATGTATTTAAGATAAGATAATTAGTTGGACAGTTAGAAGTAGATTTTCAATCCGTCTTACATATCTAAGACACCGACGTATTCGTAGACATACAAAGCTGGCTTTGATAAATCCGGTATTTATTTTATCTCGAAATGTGTAATTATATGTCATTGTTTTGTTTAGTATGTTTTTTTCAAATTTCCTTTGAAGAAGGAAATGTCTTGTAATTTTGTTCTCACTTCTATCAAAACCACTGTGTACATTTCTAGAGATAATCATATAATGTAATGGTCTTGTTCTTTATCTTGTTGTTGATATATGCTAAACTTCGTGATATTTTGAACAAAAACAATTCAACGAATTATTTTATCTATAAAAATGCCTATAAAGATACAAATAGATGTCTTCGTGTATGTAAATATCATTTTATATAACAAGCCATAAATTTATGTATGTACACATAATATACATATAAGTAAACACACCACACATAAGCACGCACATGCACACGCACAAATACAGAGTACACAAACATGCCTAGGTAAATATATGTGTGTGTGCTTATGTTTGCTTGTATACATATATGTGTAACTGTGTGTGTATATATGTGTGTGTGTGTGTGTGTGTGTGTGTACATAAATATGTAACAGACAGACGGGTGGACGGACGGACAACATATAAGCAGACATACAGACAGGCAAACAGACGGACAACGGACAGACAGACAGACAGACAGACAGACAGACAGACAGACAGACAGACAGACAGACAAGCAGACGGACGGATGGACGGAAGGACGGACAGACAGACAGACAGACAGACAGACAGACAGACAGACAGACAGACAGACAGATAGATAGATAGATAGATAGATAGATAGATAGATAGATATGAATTGACTACACATCTGCAGACTGGAAAAGAATATATTGTGCCGAAGGGGTTAAATATACCGCAACATATAACCATAAACTGGATTTGCTTGAAGGAGAGATCTTGAAGGTCGCTGAAATTTTCTGAGAGAGCAAAGAAGGCAGGTAAGTTGTTGGTCATTAAATCTCAACACTCTACTATTAGAGAACTTGCTAATCCTATAAATATGTCTCCGCACTACATAAGGAAAAACCTTAGTTTGTAACAAGAAATTGCTAGTATGTAGTTGATGGGTTAAAATTTGTTCAACTGTTCTTAATTATACTGCAGCAAGGAAGATGAGTTTTGGTAGTTGTAAATATTGTCTGATTAAAGTAAATTCTGCAATTTTCTTACCCAAAGGAACCGGATTTAGTTCTGGTTGAGTCACTTCCTTCAAACGGCTACTTTAAATATTTTGAATATGTCAATGTACTGCTCGCTATCCATTGCACAGCCATATTGCAGAGAATAATGCGTTTTCCATACCTAAAAAGGTAACCCTGACTTTCTGTACTGATTCCTAGCTTTTGAACTTCTTTTGCTTTGGAGAAGAAGCGTGATGTTATTCCGTGTACTGATCTTTTGTTTCCAGATAAAAAAGATACGCCCAAGTTCATTGATCATCACCAGCTCAAACAGCTACATGTTTTCATTAGCTTCAAACTATTCCGGTAAATCAGATCAGACTTCGAGCTTTCGCTTCTTCAACTACCGAGGAACACATTTTCCAGACACTTTCCGATACCCAAAGACTTCCATACTCTTATGTAATACGCTGTAACCACAGTCCAGTTGTGCAACAAGATCATGGATTGTGATTTTCCTGTCCACGTCTTTATCGAAAATTAGCATCTATTCATTTTGAGTCAATGCATTTTTTTTTCAAATGTTTCTGAAGGAACCTTTGTCACTTTTAGGTTAACTTTGATCTTGTTCTTGATTTCAGTCAGGACTTCCTGCGTTTCTCCTTTCATCTTGGACATAGCTATGCATCAGGACATTTGAAATAGTGATGTCATCAGAATGGTGACATCACTAATCCATCTTAATTGGGATTGCAAAGTAGAGAATTCATTACACCAATTTTACATTTATAGAATATGTCAGTATATGCAAATGATTCGAAGACATCACTTATGAAAAACATCAAAATTTTTGAGATGAAATAAGATTCCCATCTGTACAGGAGAAGAAAAAGGACTACAACTCAAAAAACCTTAGCTTTGAGGTTTAATGAGGTTTTCCATTCAACCGACAGACGATGATGATGTTTGCCGAAAGATTCGGCTATTTCATTATCAAGAAACACATTTGAGTTCACTCTACTCATCAGATAGGTGAAGGTTTTTGCCATCGTAAATGATGAACTGATGATCTGGTTATTGCTTTGTACTTCTGATTTGCTTACGGATTTGCTTCTGATTTGCTTACGGATGAGAATTAGCTGGTGAACGACTTCGGTCATTTTAATGCTGATGATGATTCTTTAAGGTTTACTCGCGTCAAAGAAAGAATCAACAACTATCTGTGCTTCTTTGATAGATGTTGCAACAAATGCAGCATTGTCAGCAAACAAGCAGTCACATATCATTGCCATTCGCACAAGTGTTTTGACCTTTTTCAAACGATGCGATGGGTAATTGAAGAGAGCACCAATTGGGCATGTACACATGAATCGAAAACATCCTATGTATAGTTGGAACAACATAACGCAACAAAAATGTACAAAAAATCTGGGGCCATGACATAACCCTATTTTGTGTAGTTTGAAACGTCAAAGGATCTGTAAATTGATCATATGATAAAATACATGCTTTCATTTCTACATGATGATATCTAACATTTTATCAGATATACCAATACTTTTTAGAATTATCCAAAACAAGCAACCTAACGTAGAATAGCATATTTGCATTCATAATTCTATACATATAAATTCATATATATGTGTGTATGTGTGTGTGAAGATGTGTGGCCTATTCATTAGGATTTCGATTCCAATATCGGTGGTGTGTTGTGTTCTGGAGCAAAACATTTCATTTCACATTGCTCCAGTCCACTGAGCTGTAAATAGATAACCCTCAGACAGACGGGCGTTCTGTTCTGGGGTAATGTTGACCAGCCTGCCTAGCCGGCAGCTTGGCATCATTCGTAAGGAAGTGCATTATGACCAGTGGTGTATAAAAACATCCGATAGAATAGTACAGTGATATATACATACATGCATGGGCATAATTATGTGTATATGTGTGTGTGCGCGCGCGTGTACATGTATACATGTATTTACAGAAATATTCGAAATGTCAAAGAAAAGGGGAACGTAATGTATGTCTGTTTAACTGTTTAGGATAAGATATTTTTACTCGAAATTTCAGAACTAATTAACTATTAACACAATATCCTCGTTTTGCTATTTTATATTTTTAATGTTCTACCTGCATTGCTATTATCTTCTATAACACTGATTTTCACAATTATACATATACATTTAATTATATAAGGATTTTCATTGTGCGATTGTATGTTTAATATTGTGTGATACAAGCTATCATGTATTTAATTTGTATAAGTACATCTGTATGCGTCTGTGCTTACGTATGTGTGTTTCTTTATTCGTTTCTTTGTTGTAGATATTTCATCGAATTACTTTTTTTCATTATAAATACCACGAATGTTATTACGTGCCAATAACTAGCTAAAAAGCATACCCATTAAATATTATGATTATCTATCTATCTATTTACACATATATATATATATATATATATATATA
>NC_068981.1:93707297-93709898 GCF_001194135.2 Octopus bimaculoides
ATATATAATGTTTTTGGTGAAAGTTAGAACAAGATTTGAAAACAATTCTTTCTTCAAAAGAATTATGGAGAAAGCAAAACAGTGAAGAATAATTACAACACTTCGAGATAAAATGAATCACAGATTTATCAAAACCAACTTTATCTCTGTCTACAAATGTGTCAGTGGCTTACATATGTAATGTGGTGGAGTTGAAAACAACATCGTTCAATGGACATTATCAAAGCAATTATTAGACGATCACCATCTATCTGACTGCCCAAGCGACTATCTATTTTATTCACGCATATACATTTGAGAGGTTAGGATCCAAACATATATATGCGTACACTTACTTATGTCAAAACATATATAAGCATGCTAAATTCTATGTATTCATTCGTACATGCATGCACATTATACACGGATACATATTACATACATACATGCATGATTATCGTGTTGTTGACGAAATTTCTGGGTTTGAAACCGACTCTTTTTTCATTGGTAAGATATTCAAACGGTAAAACCAGACAAAACCAAATATACCAACATAAATACGAATGGTAATGCCTCACCATAGCCGCAGTTGTCGAGCTGAAACTAGAAAAAGATAAATACATACATATGTACGTATGTATGTATGTATGTATGTATGTATGTACGTATGTATGTATGTTCAGTTTTATTTCAAGATTTCTTGCCAATAGAGAAAGAACCGGTTTCTAACCTGGATTCTTTGGAATTTCATCAACAACAACAGGGTGTTTTTGTTTGTATGTATATGTGCAGATTTGTATGTGTTGTTTTATGTATGTATTCTCATACCGTCGTATGTGTATATGTTTGTGTGTCTGTGTTTGTCCCCCCAACATCGCTTGACAGCTGATGCTGGTGTGTTTACGTCCCTGTCACCTAGCGGTTCGGCATGAGAGACCGATAGGATAAGTACTAGGCTTACAAAGCGTCATTTTTACATAATCGCATGTGCTTCATCGCACTACATGTATGTTTGTCTGTCTGCATGTTCGTGTAATTGTATGTATATGTTCAATCCAGGACCCCCAAATGGAGAATCCCTGGAATGTTTTGGACATTTTTATTATACCACTAAACGATTGTCTTTACAGACTACCAGGTACGCCGGGGTCATCCCATAAAAATTGCTGACTTGTGCCAAAATTAAACACAATCATCACTGCCACTTAGATGCTCCTGAGATCACGTTTCACTGGTGATCAAACAAAATAAACACCAGTGCACGAAAAGCATAGGAAGAAGAAAGCAGTAAACACCCTAAACTTTAAAATATCTTAGACAACCCCAGCATGTTTAAGCTTCTATGCTTTTATACAAATCCGTTAATACATAACCGAGTGCAGCTCTAATGTAAAAGTTGTAAGTTTCTTATTATTACTAGTTCTCCTTTTCACCAGATTTTGACTAAAGATTCACATCAACCGGCCCACTGATTTCTAGAAGAGTACAAGATTTTTGTTTGTTGTCCCATAGAACAATATTCGGCTTATTGTGTTCACTACCTAATTATACTGAAGTCTGAATGTTCCACCAGGATTCATTATTTTAGAGACGTGACTGTATCCTGGTTCCAGTGTGCTTTCCGTACGTAAGACCACCAGGACAATCCTTCCTGTGATATCATTACAGCATTATTGTTGGTTTTAGCTATAAAGTCATGTCTCATTTGAAGGTAATATATTGCACCCTTTTCAGCATTTTTTTTTTTTTTTTGGAAGCTGATATGAACGATATCTTCACCACAATGCTGAAGCTTAGAGGCATTTTCATCTCTCTTGTTTATCAGATTTTTAGAAGCTATCAATTGTTCCTGGATAGCAAACGAGTAGACTTCTAGGCGAGATATGATTTATCTATTACAGGTGCAGGGAAAGCTATAATTCCTGTCAATGCTGCTGGTATTCTATAGCGTACAGAAATTGATAATTAATGAGCATTCAAAATTACCAATATATTTCGGAGAAGATAAAATTTACGTGTATATCTACGTTACTTATATTTAACGTATTCCCTTCGTATTCGTTTATATCATGATTTAGCACTGAATGACAGGAACACATTAGATTGCGATTCGACTCTCAGTATAATATTTGCACTATCAATTGATATTCGATACAGTTTCGATTATTCCAGAAATTCAGACCTTTCAAGTTGAAATTAGAAATTATGACTTGCTACTAACAGTGTAGTTTTAGGAAAAATATTTCGATATACACAAAGCGTATTCTATAATTTTAAAGATTGGAACATGTTGCACATATTACACTAGCGTAACAAACATTATTGAATATTTCACTAACCACATCCGCAGAATAAGTTGTATTCAGCACTGAAAGACACCAGAACCATTACCCATATTGCAGGAATTCCAGTGATTACATTGGTGAACATATATTTCATTATGTTACATGATCGATGGAATAGGAATTTGCGGGCCTTACCAGGAACACACAGTATAACATAGGATTAACCATGTCTTCGACTAATATCCAATTTATCATTTACTACTGAGAAAAAGGCATGTTAAATGTGTATGTGTATGAGCATATATATTTATATATATATATATATATATATATATAT
>NC_068981.1:93710121-93710932 GCF_001194135.2 Octopus bimaculoides
TTGTATTTTTTATATATAAAAATGTAGCGGCGCACGTACACTTTGGTCTCTTATATGTAAGTATATGTGTGTGTGTGTGTGTGTGTGTGTGTGTGTGTGTCTAAATTTTGTACGACTTTATTATTCTTTCTATTCTTTCATTCTTTCTATCAGCCCATTCACACTCGTTCATTCCACTCTTCGTTCTTTCGTTCCCCCTCTCTTACATTTCCTGGCCTTCTCTTCATGCTCACCTTCCCTCCTCTTTCACTTCACTCTGTCCCTTTCATTTTTTTCTCGCCTTTCCTTAATTCTTCTATCTCTCTGCCTCTACCTCTCTCTCTCTCTCTCTCTCTCTCTCTCTCTCTTCTCTCCCCACGCGACCAATGTTCGGCCAAGCCTGACCTTTCTTTTTTGGTTCGACTACCATCCGTGCAACATCTATATTCCTCCTTGTGCCTTTCAAAACTTATGTCTCTGCTGTAAGGCTTTACTTCCACACACGCCAGCTTAATTTAATTCGTCCTTAGTCGAAAGACACCCGTTGTTAATGTCCTGTTATTTGTATTTGTGTACCATTTCTCCGTTTTTTCCGTCGCTGCTTTCTTCTAAGGAATCTACTTCTCTTAGCTTAGTTTTTCCTTGGGGCTGGCCAGATTGGAGCAATCTCGAGTATAACCAGCCGAAATTGCAAAGATAATCTGGAACTCGATTACTGAAAGAAAACTCCAAATGACCCGTCCTTGTTTTCTTTGTATCGTCTGTCTGGATGTTTTGCGTTCTTGTCCCATT
This sequence comes from Octopus bimaculoides, assembly GCF_001194135.2. Lineage (NCBI taxonomy): Eukaryota > Metazoa > Mollusca > Cephalopoda > Octopoda > Octopodidae > Octopus > Octopus bimaculoides. The sequence goes on from NC_068981.1 coordinate 93,710,893, forward strand.
TTTGTATTTTTTATATATAAAAATATAGCGGCGTACGTAC
>NC_068981.1:93711090-93713864 GCF_001194135.2 Octopus bimaculoides
GCTAGTGTGTAGCTTTTAAGCAACTGACCCTGAATGCGTCGGAATGTTTTTAATTTACTCCTGGAGTTAGCCTTTAGATTATAAAAATTGTTATCGTACAAAAAATTTGTCGCAAAAAGTCAGGTAAAAAAATCGCCAAAAATAATCACAATCAAGAAAACTTGAGAATCCAAAATTTCAGAATTGTGGGTCTGGATTCGGCACGGAATGTTTTTAATTTACTCATGGAGTCAGCCTGATTCCAAAATGGTATGATATTTTGGGCTACAGTCTCTATGAGTAAAGTTGAAAAAGTGACATACACATTTATTATATTAGATGTTTAATTTTCGGGAAGTTTTATTTCAATTAAAGTGTATTTTCTATATATGTGTGTGTGCCTATATATATATATATATGTGTGTGTGTGTGTGTGTGTGTGTGTGTGTGTGTGTGTGTGTCCGTCTGTCTGTATTTGTGTGTGTGTGTGTGTGTATTAAAGAAAGCAAAAATGATTGCGTTCAGTATATTGTTGACAGGAATTTCTGTCCAAGAGACATGGTTAAACAAATTACACATCACTTTTCTCTTTCTCTCACATGCTAACTCTTTCTCTCTCTTTTATTATTACTCCCACTACCACCTTCAACATAAGTTTTAATAAAACATTAACTCACCCTAAATTTCTTTGTCTCTCTTTCTCTTCCTCTCTTTTTCTTTGTGTCACTCTCTCTCTCTGTCTTCGCCACCGCCCTTACCGTCGCTATTCCTACTATATTACTCTCACCCCATCATGAGGAATAGTAGGAGTGTCATTGAATAGTGAGAGAGGGGGTCTATATATATATATGTGTGTGTGTGGGTGTGTGTCTTTGTGTGTGTGTTTGTCCCCATCACTGCTTGACAACTGGTGTTGATGTGTTTACGTTCCCGTAAACCAGCGGTTCGGCAAAAGGGACGGTACAATAAGTACTAGGCTTAAGAAACGAGTCCTGGGGTCGTTTTGTTTTTACTCCGACTAAAACCCTTCTAGGCGGTGCTCCAGCATGACTGAAACAAGTAAAAGAATATATATATACGTAAATATTGAACGATAAAATGAGTGCTCAACACCGCATTGATGGATATATAATTTCTTTATTTGTGAATTAAGGCTACCATTGGTTTCATGTTAAAGAAAGTAGGAAAATATCCTACTGTGGTAGCAAATATCCTAGTGTCTTAACAAATATCCTAGTGTCTTAACAAATATCGTAGTGTCTTAACAAGTTTTCAAGCATATATATGTGTGTGTGTGTGTGTGTGTGTGTGTGTGTGTGTGTGTGTGTGTGTGTGTGTGTGTGTGTGTGTGTGTGTGTGTGTGTGCAGCATTTTCTTCTCCAACTAACACAAGTAAAGCAGAATCATGGCTACTAATTCTAAATATGACTACGGTTGTTGCTGAAAAGGTGACATACATAACGTTAGCTTCAAACGTCTGTATTATGTCTTCAGTTGAATTGTTCGCTCTGTTATACTAACGAACCAAATGTCAAAAGCTAAAAACTAAAAACGAAATGCATCAAATGTCAAAGGAAAAAGAACAAATAACGAAAAACGAAAATTATCTTTATGTAGAGATATATCTAATCATGGATATCATTGGCAAGGTGGTGTGTGTGTGTGTGTGTGTGTGTGTATGTGTGTGTGCGTGAGTGCATGTGTATAAGCGTGTGTGTTATGCGTACATATGTTTGAGTGTGTTTTTGTTTTTGTGATTTTTTTTAGTATTGCGAATTGTCTGTAGCTCTGATGTTATTTGCGTTGAATTCTTGTGCTCGTGTATATCTGTCTCTTTCTGTATGTATGTGTGTGTCTGTGTGTGTCTGTGTGTCTGTGTGTCTGTGTACATGTGAGTGTGTGCGCGTGGGTGTGCGTATGAGCGTGCGTGAGTAGCTTTCTCTTTTTTTTTTAATTATCTAAATTTTACAAAGAAGGAGCGCTGCTTTCTGATAAAGGCGCAAATCTCCACCGCCGGTATGTAGCTAACAGCAACGGTGAAAAGTTACATGCTGGATTTCAGAGGAGTTTTTCTTCTCTTCTTTACTGATACGTTTACAGAATGCATTTGCTAAATACATCTTAGCTGGTTACTTTCTTTACTCGAAAATCCTAACTTTTCAAGGTTATTACTAAGGTATTTAGTAGCATAATCATATACATGCATTCATACATACGTACATACATACATACATACATACATACATACATATGTGTGAGTGTCTGTGCGTGTGCATGTGTGTGTTTGTGTGTGTGTGTGTGTGTATGTGCGTCTGTGTGTGTAGTGCATGTATGCATTCGTGTGTGTGTGTGTGTGTATATGCGCGTGCATAGGCGCTGGTGTGACAGTGTGGTAAGAAGTTTGCTTCCCAACTACATGGTTCCGGGTTTCAGTCCCATTGCGTGACACCTCAGGCAAGTGTCAACTATAGCCTCGTCCCGATCAAAGCATTGTGGGGGGATTTTGTAGACGGAAACTGAAAGAAGCTCGTCGTATATATATATATTTGTGTGTGTGTGTGTGTGTGTATGTGTGTGTGTGTGTGTGTGCTTGTTTGTTTGCCACCACTACCTGAAAACCGGTGTTCATGTGTTTCCCTCCACATAACTTAACAGTTCAGCAAACGAGACGGACAAAATTAGTACCAAGCTTAAGAATAAAAATAATTACTGCGGTCAATTCGTTCGACGACAATACGTTAGGTTGGTACCCCAGCGTAGCCGTAGTCTAATGACTGAAACATCTATATATATAT
>NC_068981.1:93713954-93715030 GCF_001194135.2 Octopus bimaculoides
ATATGCTTAAAATAATATAGGGTAGCAAAATTTTAGAAATTTTTCTACCAGTGGCCTAGCATGTATAAGAAGTCAATAGACAACATATTTTCCATATAAAATTAGTGTACATTTAAACACAAAAAAAGGTGACCTTTTACAGACTGCCTTGCATACTAGAAGGAGCACTCAAAACATCCAAAACCACACTTAAGAGCATTTCGAAGAGAATGAAAAATTAAAACTTTTACCATTTTTTTTTTGCAGCCAGACCTTGGTTTCGAACTTCAATTTTTGTAATTTCTGAAGTTAGTCGACATTTTTTATATGCTGTCGACTGAAACTGCGCTTGCGCGGTGGATTTGAAAAATTATAATATATAATGATGAGACACGTGTTATTCTGTCGCTAAATTATTGATGAGAACTACGCCTAGCAAATTATTTTATTTGCTAATTAAAGTTCGAAACCTAGATCTGGCTGAAAAATATGGGAAAAGTTTTTATGCAGTGTTGAGCACTCATTCTCATTGTTCGACATTTACGCATAGATAGATAGATAGATAGATAGATAGATAGATAGATAGATAGATAGATAGATAGATAGATAGATGCGTGAGAATGTCTTGTCATGAGCGGTAAGTACCTCCTAGTGGAAAGTGTCAGGCTGAACATGTCCAGAGGATGGGCCCGAACCGGTAGTCGGAAATTTGGATGACTGCAAAAAAGTACAGTTGAATGAGTTGGTTATATTTTACAAAAAATGGAGTTCGCGTTTCCAAAACTTTTACATAGCAAAGGTAGAATGAAAGCCGGAAAGCCAGCTTCATTGAAACAGTGTAGTAAGTACAAAAGGAAAACAACCAACGAATTGAATTCTTTTGCATTAGTAGCTGATGTAATTTGGCATTAAAAACTAATGTTCTTTCATGCGGTCAAATATGACTATATAGAAATGTAGGAATTCATCAACTTCAAACGATTAAATCAACTCTATTAAACCTATTCAAGATACTTTTTCTCATTCGCAAAATTGTGTGTGTGAGAGAGAGAGAGAGAGAGAGAGAGAGAGAGAGAGAGAGAGAGAGAGAGAGAGAG
>NC_068981.1:93715851-93722360 GCF_001194135.2 Octopus bimaculoides
ATATATATATATATATATATAGTTGAAAAGGGCTTAAGAGTGCATACAAATATGGTTGAAAAAATAAATTGAAAGCACAAACAATAATAAAAGGCACAAAAGTATATTTTAGAGAATGTTTAATATTTTTGTTACAGTAGGAGATTTAAAATATAACCGGATTCGATGTATCCATCTTATCAAATATTAAAAAGAATTTTTTAGGAAGCGAAAGAGAAAAAAATTGGGTGGTTAACAGTTTGTACCCATCTTTTAGTGCGTAATGTACTATGGGTACAAACAGTTAACTCCGCCCCAATTTTTTTTCTCCTTCGCTCCCTAAAAAACTCTTTTTAATATCATCCATCTTATCAAATATTCAAAACCGGTGTTGGTGTGTTTACGTCGCCGTCACTTAACGGTTCAGCAAAAGAAACCGATACAATAAGTACCAGGTTTAAGAAAAAATAAGCCCTGGGGTCGATTTGTTCCACTAAAACCTTTCGAGGCGGTGCTTCAGTTTGGTCGCAATCTAATGACTGATACAAGTAAAAGAATAAAAGAATAAACTGTCATTCTTGGTACGCCTGGAACTTCTATCTTAATTTAACCGGTTCATTGTATTCCTTCAATCTATAATGAGGAATGGATAATAGCCATTCCTATAATTGGGTTTGAAAGATTGAAACCGTCCAGCTGACTTATCTTATATATGTAAGGACAAATTCTTCAACTGATGCACTCATGACACAAGTCAAAAGTTTCTGGAATCTATGTAAATACATTGTTTTTATATTTATTCTTTATTCTTTTTACTCTAATGTATTTTGGTTAGAAATTTATTTTATACTGTAAAGCAAGCATAACATGAAAGAAATTTCAGTTAATTTCCAGCTACTTTATAAGTACTACTATAGCTCTCATTATTTACGCTGGATTTTTTTTACCTTTTAAGTTTTGGAATTCGTTAACATTCAACGAGTTTTGTGATTAGAGTTGGTTCTGAAAGAAGCTATCAACTGAAATTCAATTGTGCAGCAAACAGAATGGCGACATTTGCACGGTAATATATTTTCCTTTCCCTTACGTAAGAAACACAGACAAGAATTTAATCTAAACATTTCTCACTAAGAAATGTTCTGACTCCAACTAATTTATTGGTGTGTTATTTACTTTTATTTGTTATTGCTTTTCAGATGATGACGACAATGCTGAAGTCTTATAGGTAAACAAATATTTTTTTCTGTACTCATGAAGCTGAACATTTTGGGGCGGGGCAGAATCGTTAGAAGATGTAACGCCCATGTCATTGATATATCTGACCAATTGTAGTTTAATTGGAGTAAAGACTAGTATCTGTAATAATAAACAGATCTATTACAAAGAATCCATTATTTAAATGCTACATATCTTATCGAAACCGATTGGTTGAAAACTTGATCCTGATCAAATCTTAACTTAAACCCAGAAGACAAAAGATTAAATCGTACATACTTCTACTGGCGTGCCAATGATACTGCTAAGGAACCCTTTTTGTGTCCTTTACATTTCTTCTCTTTTTTTAATTTGTAATAAAACAATAAGATGAAAATTGAATTTCTTTCAGAGATCTAATTTACTGTTCTGATACTTAATTATAGATTTTGTATGGTTAAGTGGATTAGTATCAAATTCCACCTCTGATAAGGCAGACTTCTAGAGAGATATATACCAGAAGATCTATTTCTTTCTGTTATATCGAACGTTCGGATGACCTCTCTATTCTTTATTCGGCACTTACAGCCACAACAGAGCGACGTCTGGACTTCTCCCTTTATATCTACGTATTGGGCTAGCCTACTTCATCGTCTGGAGGCCTCGACACTACACTTTCCAACGTCGCAAGGAAAAGAGAACGTAGATTGACTTGTTCTTTACAGAAAGAGATAAAACACAAGAAGTTATATAAATTTCTAATCTATAGGCGATGCTCCGGTACTTTATCCTATTCGTCATTTTGCCTCAAAGTTTAGATGCTTTACGCAAGATATTTGTTGCAGTAACGGCTACAGAATTATTTTTCAATGACACGGATAGTGTTGATATTCTAAAACATAATTGTTATGTGCATGACAAGAAATTGAGTACATCTCAATTTATATCAAATTTTCGTTTACACTAAATGAATAAATAATCATGTTTCGCATTTACGCAATGCCACACATAATATAATGTAGAGAATCAAGTTGGTTCAAGTAATTGCAATGCATTCTTGTTCCTTATCAACTTGTGGGAATACGTGGAAAGTATAACAAAAGTAAAAGTTTCGAGTATTTATTCTGCCGCCCTAAGCATTCCACTACAATACTTTAAGCAGAAAATCTGATAAAAACTAAGTTGGCTTAGCTGTTGATGTTTTGAATGATATATTATTCTTTGAAAGCACAACAACAATGATAGTGAATATTTTATGATAATAAAGAATGTAAAAGCAAATCTGAATGTTTGATGTGCGTAGGTGGTTTCGAAATATGTATTTGTAGTTCAAATTTCGAAACCACCTACACACATCAAAAAATCAGATTTGCTTTTACATTCTTTATTATTATCATAAAATATTCACTATCATTATGGCTGTGTTTTCGAAGAATAATATACCATTCAATACATCAACAGCTAAGCCAACTTAGTTTTTATACATCACTTAATCTTGACATTTTAAAAATTCAAGTTTGCATTGATTTAGAAATGATTCATACATATATTAATGTGTCTGTGTATATGTGTTTCTACGCTTATTCATTTAAAAGTGACCTGTCTATTATTCAACAATATTTGCATTATTATCGCATCATTAAGCTAACAATAAACTTTAAATTTGTGATAAATAACAACCTGCAGTTTACTGGACGGATTATTATATTTTCGTTTTAGAAATATTTGCATATCTAAGCGCAGATCTTTCCAACAATTGTCCTTAAAAATAAACACTATCGAATTTTAAAATTCATATTTATAGAATTTAAGAAAATCCACTCAATCTTATTGGATTTTTAAGAGTATCATAAGTAATCTTTCATGACAGGAACATTCTAACATTCAGCTAAATTTTCTACATTGTTTAGTGTGTGAGTATATTAATTTTAGAAATAGAAGCTACTTTCGTGACCCTTTTAACTTATTTCTGAAAATCAATAATGAAATTTTTATTGGTGAAGTTTCAACTATTTTCATATTTAATATACGTATTACTACCTTTAGGTAAATCTTATGAAATCGTTCTTTTTTATTCTTTATTATAAACCACCTCTCAACAGCACGATTGAGTTTAACTTGATCTTATTTTAGGTATGACATTGTTGTGTCGACGTCCCCAAGCGAAGAAGTAGGATCGCCCAAGACATATAAATAAAAGTAGTCTGGCCGTGGTAGGGGTCGAGTGACTGTTGAGTAGCCGTCGTGTAGCGGTTGAGTAGAGATCATCCGAAGGTGCTAGATACCAGTAGCTTGAAACATAATAGACATAAAAGTAAATCCTTATTACATTTTAACCAGAAAAAGATTAAAATACCCATTAAGCATATAAATTATCTACAAGTAATGAGAGTGATGAAGCTGATACTTAGTCTCAACTTTAATAAACCATCATCTAAAGAATAATGTGGTAATGTAGCGGATTTCAGATCTCATCTCCGAGAAGGAATAATTTTGTAAGTCCTTAGTACAAAATATACGATTCATACAGTACAAAATATGCGATACATTTACGTTCCATAAGACTGTATGCTATGAAATATACAATTTATGTAAATAGCTATCAATTAATCAATGCAGATAAACAAATAAATATTTATCGCAATTAATTCCTTGGCCATTCATGATCATATGCATACATTAATGCAAATTCAGGTAGTTTGGATTTCAGATTAATAAAAATGGTATCTGCGATATTTCCAACTTTTCCAAGTAATTAATGCTGTGAGTGGATTATAAGAGCAGAAGTGGTAATAAAAGCCTAATGTAACAGTCAGTTCACTTTGTACTTACTAAACTATGGCGCTTAACACTATATCGATATTGAATAATAAAGCACATTTTAGAAGAATGGTTAGTATGCAACAGTGGCCCTTTCTACACATACGCATTCAGTTTGATACAATAGCTTAGTGGTTAAGATACTCGGCTCACGATTGTACGATCGTAAGTTCAATTCTCAGCAGTGCGTTGTGTCCTTCAGCAAGACACCTTATTTCACATTTCTCCAGTCCACTCAGCTGACAAAAATGAGATGTACCTGTGATTCAAAGGGCCAGCCTTTTCATATTGTGTCACTATGAATCTCCCGGAGAACTACGTTAAGGGTACGCGTGCCTGCGAAGTGTCCAGTCACTTGCGCGTTAATTTCACAAACCATTGATCAGATCAACTGGAACCCACATCGTCGTAACCGACGGAAAGCCAATGAGTAAACGTCTTCTAAGATTGTTTCAAAGTGTTTTGTCGACGCCCCCAGACGATGAAGTAGGCTAGCCCAATACGTAGTTAAGTAGAGGTCATCTGAACGTGCGATATAACAGTGGCGACAAGGATTTCGTAGCTCACACAGCCACTGTGTAGTATTGCGATATAACACAAAGCACCGTAATTCTGTATCTTTCACATTTAAAGATCTTGCATTTGGTGATTATAATGAGAATATTTTCTTAAGCTCTGCATCAATTACTGTGTATACGAGTAAAAGTCTATAACGACTAACTAGAATTGTATCACTCTGAGACATTTACAAAAGGGAAATTCATTAGGAAATGTTAACAACGTAATGACCATATTTTCATATAAAATATATCCTTTATTATAAACTTTATTCATGAGACAAAACTTATGGATAAGTTTTAAAAGGTTTGTGTAAAATGCAGCAGGCTGTAAGTGAAAGGTCAATAGCTAGAAGCATTGTCTTCATTAAATGCATTTCTGCAACACATCGCTTAGATATAATGTATTAAGAACTGACAACTAAAAGCTGAAAAGAAATGAAAATGGTAAAACAAATTTCTAAGTAGAAAATGGTTTTGCAGATCAAGAAGGAAGAAAACCATATAATTTATTCTTTTTTCTTTTTATTTTTTTACTTTGCCATGATATTTGGAGATTGGCAATATTGAAACATGTTAGTGATGGCTCTTTAATGTCATCAAGTCTAAAACAGAAACTACATTTTCGTCTATACTATGGAAAATATATGTGTGTTTATGTTAGAAAAGCGAGATGACTGAAGTAACCTTTGAAGAAATCTAGTGAAGACTCGGTTTAAATCGAATACTAGTGTTTTCCTGTTACAGGATGTAAATTTTGTCCTCTGCAATAAACCTGACGACATGTGACTCAGATTTAATTGAATGCAATATCCATATATATTTTTTGTCTGTAGCAAAGAAAATGGTGGTTGTCTGTTATAACCATTTATTGTTTGCTTAGCACAGAAGTGTGTGGTAATAATTTGGCTGGATGAATTAAATGTCAAACCTATTTTCTCTACAGAACTAAAATCTTCTATAATATTTTTAGAAATGTTTTGACCACTATCTACTTAATCAGAATATGAAATTTTGCAGTAGTTAACTGTCAAGATTTCCAGCTCTAATTTTTTTTTTTTTTTTATCTTCACGCTATATGCTAACTTTTATTTTCATTACTGGAACTAAAGAATAAATGAAATATGAGATAGCACTTTAGTTTACTTTATGATATTGTTAGAGGAGGAGATCGAACAGACATCTAGTTGTATGTCCCAAAGTAAAAGATTCATATCAGTTCATATTATTCTTTTACAATGTTAGTAGCTCGTAAAATTGTCGCTTTTAATATACCAGTTGCTCATAAAATCTGTTTGTCTTAACCGGTAAGGAAGTGATGCATGCTTCGATTCCACTCAGATTATTATTGTTGTTGTTGTTGTCTCAACTTGTTCCCTCTTTAACTCTTTTACTGGCTTCCTGCCGTTGGCTGTGAGCGTACTAGTCACTGACATTTACAAAGATATAATGTTTAATATTGCTTATATTGATCTCTGACTTGGCGCAAGATTACAAATGTTGCATTAGAGGTATAGTCGATTAAATCAACATCAGCACTTTGCTAGTGCTTATTTAATCGACCCCAAAAGAATGAAAGGAAAAGTCAATCCCAGCGAGATTTCAACATCGACCAAGAGCTGTAACTAAACAATAAAAGCAATTTAGTCTGGCGCATTCTCCATTCTGTTATCCGCCGCGCTGTAATTGTTTACATTAAAAATCGTTGTAATCTATTTATAATGTAATCATATATTTGGAGTTGAATTCTTTAATTCTAATCTATACATTAGGAACGGATGTGTTCTTACGTTCCTTTACGATTTCAAATGCCGGTTATCAAAACTATATATGTATTTTATATATTGATTAAGGTTAAAGTATAACAATTAAATTATATATGCATAGATACATATATGTATGTATATGTGTACGTATGAGCGTGTATATATATATATATATATATATATATATATATAC